>NW_007732096.1:129078-138965 GCF_000696425.1 Galeopterus variegatus | reverse complement strand
GTCATCTGCAAATGTGGAAATTTTATTTTGCACTATTTCTATCATAATCCCCAGCAGTAGCCTGTCCATACTCAGAAGTTTCCACTTATCTCTAACTTCATACATGAAGGCTGACCCCCGGGTTTTAACTCTGACCAGTCACTCTTAGGCTCAGCCTTAGGATGCCCTGGCCTCTCCTGCTAGAGGTCTGACATACCATGGGATTGTCATAACCTTGAATTTTAGCCTCCTTTTTAAAGGCAAATATGTAAGGAAAAAACAATATTATGAAAACCTCCTTTGGCATAAGAAGTTTAGCCAGAAAAATCACAAAGGCCAATAGAACTACTATGTTTAAAGACCTTCATACTCCAGGGAACAGAGACCTAGGTAAAAATATAGTTGTTTTTTAAAGTTACAGGTGTAGAGAAGAGAACAACAAGATAGCTCACGTTGTTCTCATGCATTAATTATAGTTGTTCTCACGCATTAATTATAAGCAGGAAAAATATCAAAACAACCCAAGTAACTTTTGAACACAGTACTTTGGCTATCCTCAGGCTACAGACCAAAAAGAAAAAAAAGAAAGAAAAATCAAACCAAAACTAAAAAATCCATCTAAACATATACTGAGTTTTATTAAGTATGTTTATCTTTCTGTTGAGGCATGGGACAGCAATTGGGAAACACACTTTTTGTGTATTCTAGGATTACTTATTACGGCTAACGGAGGCCAGAAAAGGGCAGGCTAGAGCATAAAGTGTGGTGTGGAATTGATATTGGATGTCATGGTACAAGCTAAGGTTCCTAAACGTCAGCATTACTGACATTTTGGATTAGATAATTCTTTGTCATGGTGGGCTGACTCGTGCTTTGTAGGATATTTGGCAGTATCCCTGGCTTCTGTGCACTAGACATGAGTAGCACCCCTTCCCCAGCTATGATCACCAAAAATGTCTCTAGATATTGTCAGATGTCCCCTGGGGGCAAACACCCCCCCTCCCGCTGGAGAATCACTGGTATAAGCTAATGGTTTTTTAATAGATCTACTGGTAGATACATAGAGAGGGGAGTGTGTGTGTGTGCACACATGCGTGCACACATTCACATATTTCCTAGCTCTGTCCCTTGACAGCAATGACACCTTAGTAGCAATGAGTACCTCCAGCACCCAGGGCTTGGGTTCCTGATGAAAAAGAGCCCAGAACTCCTTGGAGAAATAGCTGCTTCCAAGTTTGTGGCTGGGAAAACACAAGATGAGTCTGTAACATCTTGTTATGTCAGAAATCAAGGAAAAGCTCAAAAAATGTTAGGGACATTATCAAAATGACATAGGAGTTTGCTTGAAGATATTCCCTCTGACCAAATCTGGGGAAATAAATTCANTGTAATTTACTAGCTCACACTCCTCCCCATCCACATTGCCATTTCTTCTCTCTGTTTCTTCATGGTGTTTTGTCTATACCACTATTTTTTAATTTACATTTGTGTCCAGAACTGCCTCTGGTGCTCAAGACATTGTTGGTCTCCTCTGACTACAACAACCCACTTGCAGTTTTTCATTTTTAAACAGTGAGGTATCTGTTTGTGGAACAAGAGCCTGTGTCACCCCCTTTTGGCTGCTGTTACCATGCTGATGCTCCTAAGCATTTTTCCTGGGAGGAGCATTTGAACATAGAGACATATTTCTCACCTCGGTAATCATGCTGAAAGTTCACTATCCTCCTCACAAATATTTCTAGAAGCAAGGAAGGAGGTTGAAATTAAGTGCTCTAATTTATTGATTATTTTCAGAACAAATGAAGAGAGAAGTAAAGAAGATGCATTAATAAATAATATTTAATAATGATGATGATAATAATAATTGCTTTGTATGGAGACCTTAGTACAAGCCAGACACGGTTCTAAGTACTTCAAATACATTGACTCATTTAATCTTGATAATACCATGGAGTAGGTACAATTATACCCCCATTTACAGATGAAGAAATTGAACCATAGAGAACTTAAGTAACTTGCTTAATGTAAAAAAGCTGGTAAGTCACAGAACCTGGGCTAGATACAGGCAGTGTGGCTCCAGAGTGCAGGCCTTCACCCACCTTGCCAAATTTATGCCTTGTGATTTCCATGCAAAATCTTCCTTTGTCTCTGTTTTGGATCATTGCATTTTTAGATAGAAGGAACTTTGGAGTAAAGTATGGATGTTTACCTAATCTAATCACACTCTAAGCCAAGACTTTACAGTCTAACGTTATTGAGATGCATGGATTTGCAAATGAATTTGAAATAAGTTGACAAAGCAAATTCCACAGTCCTAATCATTCCAGCATTTGTATCCACGTATGTATTAGGTTACTGCATCTGTATCAGAAGAATACAAGGCTTGTGATTTAAAAAACCAAGGGGCCAAGGTTTGTGATTNTAAACAAATATATGAGAGAAAGAAAGCTCTTCCTTACTAAACTAATGAATGCAGAAGTCACGATGATTCCATCGTCAAAAGATCTCACAGTCTGATAATTGTTTGGGCAAGACTAATCCAGTGCATGCTAAACTAGTGGGTAAAAGTAGGTGAGCAATGGTATATTTACTTCTTCAAATTTTTGGAAAGCCATCAGCTTGACTGAGGAACATATGATTGTTTTCTTGTATAAATGCTTTTATTGAAAGGTTGAGAGAAAGAAGTCTAAATTACAGTACAATCAGATTCAAATGAGCACATTTAATTATACTTATCAATATCAATGCCCAGCAAAATAAATATTTGTTAAATGAATGAATGATATATCTCCATTACATATGATATATGGCTGTTGTATCTTATATTGATGTGTCTTATATTATATCTTATATTGTGTCTTATATGTGCCATTGTGACATAAGAGCAAAGCATCCAGCTGCAATTTTCTTGGCCTAAATCAATTTTTAGCATAACAGCAGAGAAGTTTTAAATGTTAGGTCTTCAGCTATGCATGTAATTTAGAGTTTTGATGCTGGGGAAAAATTTTTTTTTCTACCAGTAGGATAAGGAAGGCACGTTTGAATTATTCCTTTATATTCATAGAGTCTTATCATATGAAGTGCCACTACAGTAAACTGATAAGGATACTGGCATGCAAACTTATTATTAAGGGATATGAATTGGAACATGTGCATTGTACATTATATCATCAAAAGTATGAATTTAAAAAAAATGCAATGCAGAATCATTTTGAGTTTTGTTGACTTGTATACCAATAAAGGTGTTCCTATTATAATACTTTTCACAAAGCTAAAATGATCTGACCTGCAAACCAGTTGTGTAAAGCAAAAGATCTCTAAGATTTACCTGGTTAGGAATTTTCCCTCCCAAATTGCCTTCCCCACCACTTGCAGTTTCTCCACATTCCATCCCCCCCCCCCCAATTTTAATAGCCCTGTTGGTGTCACCTGGGGGCCCTCTCCCAGAGTCTGTTGGCGTGTGTACAGAAAAGACTCTAGATTTCTCTCTGGAGGCAGGTGAATACACATAAACATTTTCTGTCCCTACAATATGTGTATATTAGCAGGAGAAAGAGTAATACAAACCGAATTTATTTCTCTCAGCTGAACTTTAAATTCTATAATGTGGAGTTTTGTTGTCTACCCACAAGCAAAACTGCCGTACTGTGTTTGTCAAAGTTTTCTTAAAAAAACGGTGTGAGGAACATTCTATAGATAAATATTTGTGTACATTCTATTTTTTGCTAGAATGAATTCCCTCGAAGTGGAATTACTGCACCAAGATCTATATGAAGCAAATTTTGCCAATTCAATGTGTGGGGAAATGGTGTTTTATCATTTTAATTATACGTATTTGATTTCTAATGAGGATAATATCTTATATGCTTTGTGGGCCATATAAATTTCTTTGGTGAATTGTCTGCAAAAACTTTTTTCCCCCTATTTTTCTGTTGGCTTGTATAAAACTCTGTTTTAATGAGAACAGCAATAACTACAACTTACTGAGTAGTCACTGTGTGCCAGGCACTGTGTTAAGCCTGCTGCTATCATGTACATGGCAAATATTTTCTCACGTTGATTGTGTTTTAAAACACTCTCCTATGAAATCACCACTCCTATTTCTTGAGGCAGTTTTTGGAGCAGTCTGTTTTAGAAGTTTGCATTAGTCCATTTTTAGCATTTAACATCTTGAGTGGGGGACTGAGGCGCACAGCCTGTGTGGGCTGTCCTGAGTTCGTGCAGCTCTGAGCGTGTCCTTCATGAGGAAGGGTGCTGGGCCCCAGCCGGACTGCATGCCCCTTGTTCACTACCCCGGATGCTTTGACCTGTGATTGTGGCGGCGACTGCGAGATTAGGTCTTAGGTTCTCTGTGGGCCTCCCTCTGTCTGCTCTTCCATGGATCCCAAAGGGACAGAGCCACAAGGGGGGCACGCTGAGGACACTAGTGCGACTATCCTGTGACACTAAAGTATGGGGTAAGTACCATCCGGAGAGCTTGCGGTCATTTATCTAAGCACCAGTGGGAAACAGCACAGCATTATGATTGCAGAAGAACAGCGACAACCCACTGGCCCTAGAAGTATCGTGAGATGGAGACACTTCTCTTTAGTGGTGTGGGGAACGACCTGGCCCGTTGTCACCGTCATGCGAAAGCTGGTCTAAAATGGCTCCTATGAAGCATCCGGGCAGGGGCCTAACTACCCGTCTCCACCATTTTCTCTACTGCCTGCCCCTTCCTCCTCTCCAAGAAGGCCATGAGGACACTGCATGCTTGTGCGTGCAGTCACTGTGCCACATCAAGGTGGGGTCAGTCCCACGACTGCTCCCTGCCTCCACCTGCTCCCTCTACTGAGTCTGGACTTGCCACAAATATGCTGTTGCCTGAGCTCCCTTCAGGTTCTCTCTGGCATCAGCTGGCAGTTGCTGCCTTTCCTTGCATGGAGAGGTAGGACCCAAGCTCTGGGCTTGGGAGCTGGGGCCGAAACAGGCAAAAGCACTCTTTCCAGCTCCTTGGGCTCTGACACGTTAGGCTGATAGAACTCAGGAAAGGAGCTCTTCACTGCACAGCCCTGCCCTGTTCATTTCAGGTTCTCTCTGGCATCAGCTGGCAGTTGCTGCCTTTCCTTGCATGGAGAGGTAGGACCTAAGCTCTGGGCTTGGGAGCTGGGGCCGAAATAGGCAAAAGCACTCTTTCCAGCTCCTTGGGCTGACACGTTAGGCTGATAGAACTCAGGAAAGGAGCTCTTCACTGCACAGCCCTGCCCTGTTCACCGGGTCTGTGCCTGGGTATGAGGAGTCACCTGCTTCCTCTCTGGGCACATGTCCTCCTCAGGGACTGCAGCAGAGGGGCAGGAGGTGGAACATGGTCAGATTGTACTTTTCCAATCTGGATATGCTTTGGAATGAATTAGGACACTCGTTAAACCTAAATTCCTGGGTCCTGATTCCCCTTTGTCTCAATAGAATGGGGTAGGGCCTAAGAGTCTGTGTGTGTGATGAAGTGATTGATTGATTGATTGATTATGCCCAAGGTAATTCTAACTCAGCCCATCTAGCATTTGGAAAGCAATGACTTGGAACAGAACTGGAACATTCACTCATTCTGGCCCAAACCATCTAAGGATGCAGCACTTTCAACATCCTCCTTCCCACAAATCTGAAGAGCAGTTTAGTGCTACTTTTGGACAGAGGATTATCTTTTAAATGTAAAGCAATTATTGTAATAATACCAGTTAAAGAAGACTGCTTTTTGCAAGTATAGCCTATAAACATAGCACTCAGGGAGGCATTTGGGAGTTTTCACTTGGCTTCCTTCACTGTCCTGGCCTTGACCATGACTCATCTCCTCATCCAGCAATTGCAAGAGGATTAATCTACAGTCTTTCAGCTTGCACACCCTCAGGCATGCACCCTTTCTCTTGTTCTCTGCACATTCCCTCCCCTCCTGCTCCTCAGATGGCCTTCTCACCTGCACTTCTACCTAATGAGGGCTGCTGTGGCAGACACCAAACACCCACAGGCCCCATCACAGAAGTAGAAAGGTTGCATAAGGGTGTCCAGAATGTGCTTAAATATCCTAATAAGGCTCCTTCCCAACTCGCCCACATGTGTGAATCTAAAGCATGTTGATGTCCATCTGGGAAGGGCCATTTGAAAGCCATTAGACAGACAGAGGTTGTCACCGCAGGTCCAGGTTGTAGATGAATGGAAACAGCCCGAACCAAACACTTCATGATATGTCACTTCCCATAGATGGCAGGAGTCAAAAAGTTCCCTTGAGCACTTTTTCCCTCTGGAGATATAGCCAATAACATCAATAAAAAGTGCCTCATATGCATCTTCTGAGGCTCAGTGGCAGATGGAAACAACCCCCACAAGGTTTGTGCCAGAATGAAGCTGTGATATCAGCCTCTCAGACGGGATGCTGCAGAAATACCCTGGGGAAGAGCTCAGGCCCTGCTCACCAGCGGAAGCCAAATCCTGCACCTCCTGGGCTTCCCACGTGGCTAAGTGCTGGTATGGCTGAGGATAGAATGTGACAAGGGCAGCAGGGACAGGAGCCGCATTTGGAGGAGGCTGGTGTAGTCTCCAGTTTATCAGTTAAAAACAGAATCAAGGGCACGAATGAAACATAAACAATGTTTCATTCAACAATGTCCAAAGGACAAAAGTCACTTTAGAATTGGCTTCTGCTCTCCCTAAGCACTCATATTGGCCCGAAATACAAAACACTTAAATCAATTGCTGCACAGGTCATTAGAAAAAAAATGAAAGAAAGAAAAATCAGATTTAGTTTAGAAAATGTGTACCTAGGGTGCAGCAGGGAAGCCAGACAGGGCAAGCTGGGCCCAGCCTGATCCTTACTACAGGAGCATTCAAGGGCAGACTGGCAATGGAGTTGGGGGAGGTGACAGAAGTTAGGGGCACAGCTTGCTGTCCAAGTGGGCTCTACAACTTACAGCAACATGCCAGATCTCTAGACTCAATAGGAAAACATTTGACCTTGAGAAGTGGAGTGGGTTCAAGATAGTGCATCACTGGGTGCAAATGCATTGTACTTGGGAATTCATTCATTTAAGTAACTAACACTCCATGGACTTGGGTCTTCTAACCTCAGAGACTGTACTCTTCCTACTTCACCACTCTGTCTCTGGTTACTCCGTAGGGCACTCTGAGACTAGCAGTTAAGATAAAATGTGAGGAAAACACAGATGGGGTGGGGTGGGGGGTGGGGGAATGGACATGAGTAAAATAATCACCAAATACATGCAGAAGGGCCAGAATTTATAGTCATGATTCAGGTTGTAAAAATGGAATGTTCCCTGTTTTTCCATACCTGAACTCCATTTGTTCTTAAGAACCCATTTCTGCTAAGGAGTTGAAGGTATCTTTTTCAAAACTGTTTTGGTAATTTCGCAGTCAATTTAGAAATCAAGTTTGATTGATTCAAAGTTTATTGATCAGAAAAAGAACTCTCCTCTCTTCTAAAGAGCCATTCCCCCATTCTTCCTCTAGGTTTGCATCTGGGGGCAGAGAAAATAACACAAGAACACAGCCCTGGGCAGGGTCAGGTCTTTTCAGCTGCCTTTTGTTGTTTCTGAAAGCCTGGCCCTCCTGGTGGTTGGCCACTGGCCTTAAACACCTGTGTGCCCAGTCCTTCTGGGAGAGGAAAGACCTGGTGTGAATGCTCTCTTTCTCATACCCCTGTTGGTTTGGGATCTGGCTGCCATCCAGACAGAATTGAGGCATATGTGGGAGGGATGGGGCTGAAATGAGAGGGCCTGATACAATGCCTTCCAGGGACTAAAATAATACAGAAGAACTGGTAGACTCATCGAATTGATAGTCGTTTAAAAAGAGATGGTATCTTCATGCACACTATCTCCAAATACTCTACCTCCTACAGACACACTGGCCTAAAGACATCAACAGGTTGCTGAATCTTGGGTCACTTGGATCATTAGAAGCAGCCAGTGGACTCTTAAGCACTAAATGATTGACGTGATCCTCACATTGTGCTCAGCAGGAAGCAGCCGTGCAAAGAGGGCAGTCTTTCTGGGCAGATAGATCTTCTCGCTAAATGTTACTTTTATTAAGTGACTTTGCTTAGTCACCAGAAATGGAAACACATTTATTAAAAAGAAGTGGTGGCAAAGTAGAGGCATTTTCATTAATGGTTTCCTCATTCATTTTAATTAGTGATCATAGCCATGACATTGTAAAAGTAGATTATGGTTGTTTGAATTTCCCCACAGGTTCTGGGCCTGAAAATAATGCTTTCAAGGTCCGTATACAGTAGATAAGCTAGTCGGCTCCCTGGAAAGAGGAGGCCCCAGAGGAGACGTACAAAGATGAGACTATTCAAACTCATCAACTCATTCATTCCTCCATTCATTCAATAAGTGTTTAAATATCTGTGTAGGTGTAGACGGATGGACAGATGGAGAGGGGTGGGAGGGGGTGAGAGAGAGAGAATGCTAGCATATGGGGAAGGGGTAGTCTCTGCCTTCAAGACACTTGGAGAGACCTACCGGTGATGTAAGATTATACATTATCCACAGAGTAGAATAATATTTTCAGAATTGAGAGTAATACCAGACAGCAGTACAGAATATCTCTTGTGTTATCTATGTCATGATTTTGTGCTAAATATAGCTCAGGGGAAGCAGAAATGATTGCATGATGGAGGCACAGCTGGGGCACGTCCTAAGCCGCGCTGTGAGGGGGTTAAAATTTGGATAGACAGCAAAGAGAAGAAGTGTCCCTGGAGCAGTGACTAGATCTGTCTGGCTGGTGTGAGGGGGTGTTTTTAAAAGAAGCGTGAGGCACTAGAATGAAGACTGAAAACCACAGCCTTTAGAATCAGTCTGAATTGGGCCGGCCCGGTGGCGCACTGGAGAGTGCACTGCTGGGGAGCGCGGTGGCGCTCCCGCCGAGGGTTCAGATCCCACATACAGACCGGTTCCCGCTCACTGGCTGAGCGTGGTGCAGGTGCAACACTGAGGGTTGCGATCCCGTTGCCGGTCCCTGGTGCGGGTGCGACACCGAGGGTTGCAATCCCGTTACTGGTCAGTAAAAAAGACAAAAAGGAAAAAAAAAAAAAAAGAATCAGTCTGAATTCAAACCCCTGTTCCACTTCTCAGAGCTGTGGACCTTTGAGCAGTGACTAAACCTTGCTGGGCTTCAGATTTTTTTAAATCTGTGAAACTGGGACAAAAATATCTATCGAATAGATATGTTAGATTGTAATGATTGTAAGAAAGAATGCAAACTTTCCTGGCATACTGTAGGCCCTCAGTAAATGCCTGAGAGAAATGCTAGTCCCCTTTCCTCTTGTATACAGTGCTTTGTAACACACAAAACCCTTCCACAGATACTGTCTCATGTGGTCCTCACCACAGCCTCCTGAGGTGGATAAAGCAGGTATAAATATCCTCATTTTATAGGTCCCCAAGAGGTTTCTACTCTACCACCACTCCTTAGGGAAACAGAGAAAAAAAGAAATGGAAAAACACCCTACCATGAGCTTAATCAAAGACTGGAGGATTAGCTGACGTGTTGGGATTTTAATTCAGTAGGTAATAGGATACCACTGAACATTCTAAAACAGAAAAATGAAAGGACAGCAGTACTTTAGGAAGGTTAATCTGGCAGAGGTAGGCAAGTTGGATTGGGAAGGATTTATTCGAGTATGCCTCAAAGGCAAGGATTTTGGGTGTCGCTGCTTATAGAAGTAGCAGGTTACCATGCCCGTCATGGGTGGCTGATACAATGTGACACGTTTCCTGCTCACCAACGAGACACGTGCAGGACTCCATCTGCTACGCTTGCCCACCTCTTCCTCCCTTGTGAAGCAATGGTAATGACAGTGACAGTAATGCAAATGACAATAGCTACCAGCTCCGTGTATCAGCATTGTGTACGTA
>NW_007732096.1:127541-128409 GCF_000696425.1 Galeopterus variegatus | reverse complement strand
ACAGTGACAGTAATGCAAATGACAATAGCTACCAGCTCCGTGTATCAGCATTGTGTACGTATGGCAAAACTGAATCCTCAAAAATTGCAGAGGAGGACTGTCCTGATCAGAGAGGTTGGATAACTGGCCAAGGATAATAATAAGCCGGTGCTTAGAATACAGATTTGAACTCAGCTCTCATCCCAAAGTCCAAGCCTTTTCCACTTTGTCATTTTCCTTTCAGGGTTTGGGAGGTTGTCTTTCATCAAGGACAAGGAATTATCTTATTTATACGAACCCTGCATAAGAGTCAACCCCCCAGCGTTGGCTTCCTTAACTACTTCGCTGATGGCACCAATGAAGGACATAACCAGCCCAGGGCAGAGAGTACTTTCCTGGGAGTCATCTGGGCCAGACCACCATCCTACAGAGTCCTAACTCATTATAAGGGTACAGTCTGAACCCCTCAGGGTCTCATGTACCATGACAGCCTTCAACCCCTCTTCCCTCGCAAGTCCAAGTCTACACACACAACAAAGTATTTCTAAGACACAATTGCACACTGACATGAATCTGCTGAGAGGCTACAGTTCTTTCTGTGCCTTCAGGACTGACAGCGAGCTCTGGAGCCTGGCGGTCAAGGCCTTCCTGGACTGGGCCTTGCCTGGCTCCACTCTTTGCTCTATAATATGCCCCCCATTGATGCATAAATTCTTGTTTTTCCCATAGGTCATGCTGGCTCTGGCTGGAGCTGAGCCTTCCCTTCCCTCCACCTTCACCTTTTTGCTGGCCCAATTCCTCCCGGTAGGTCCAGCATTTGAAAAGGAAGGTTTACCCTGGTCCCCTAACAGGAGCTTCTTTCCTCAAGCACCTCCATAATTCCATATGC
>NW_007732096.1:126250-127257 GCF_000696425.1 Galeopterus variegatus | reverse complement strand
GGTTTACCCTGGTCCCCTAACAGGAGCTTCTTTCCTCAAGCACCTCCATAATTCCATATGCATGCTGTCATTATTCCCAACAATGCTCTGTTAAAATAATCTGGGTACATTCCTGTCTTTCTATGTGAATGTGAATGCCTTGAGATAAGGCCCTGTTTTCTGATTCATCACCTATGCATGATTTCTGGTCTATAGAAAGGGTGTAAACATGACATTTGAATGAATAAAGGACTGTGTGAATGAATAAATGAAATGTTCTTGAATAGGATTCTAGAAAGGTTCTAACATTCCAATATCCACAAAGCTATTCACAATTTGGAGGCACAGATGAAGTAATGTGGCAACTGTCAACTTCTCCAAGAACAAGGAGGCAGGCATGATGAGCCACCACTGATAGGCTCTCACTGGCAGGATGGAATCTTGTGAAGGTGGATGGAGAGAGAGATGCCCAACCCACCTTAGGCAGGTGTTAGAAGTCGGTCAGATCTGATGAGTGGGACACGTTCCTCAGCTCTTATTAAAAACCAGTTTGCAGAGAGCTCATGGAGGGAGGATGTGGAGGCATGTGGTGCAGGAAGAGAATGAGCTCTGAATGGAAGCTGGACAAGGGCATGCCCTGCAGAGGCCAGCTTCTGAAATGATGTGTGCGGGTGGGGGAGGGGGGGAGAGAATGCTATAGACTGCAGGACTTGATGTGTGCCTTCAAGTGACTGCCTTCCATTTACTGCAACTCCCACTTATATAACATGCTAAAAACACACACCTGAAATTTAGCTGCCCAGCATGTGCACCTGAGATGCAGTGATAGTCACAAGTAACCAAATTTAACAGGACTACATCCGATGTGCCCAAAGCAACTGGGTGCATCATGAAACTCATGCTTTAAAGCTTATGTCCTTTATTCATAAGAGGTCCCCTTGTGGAGGAGTGTAGGAATGTAAAGATTGAGAAAGACCAGGGAACTTACACAGGGCAAAAGCTTAGTGTAGATAAGAGATTTGAGGCAT
>NW_007732096.1:123188-124770 GCF_000696425.1 Galeopterus variegatus | reverse complement strand
GACTCTCTGTGCTTCAGTTACCTGAGCTGTATAGTGGAAAGGATATTAGACCATCCTTACAAGGTTATTGTGAGGACAGAAGGACCAACAGATACTGGCTATTATTGTGAAATGTGTTTGTCTAGCTTCTAGGCTCACAGTAGGTTAGAAGCAGTGAATAAGATGGTGTCGCTCAGGCAGGGTGCTGAGAGCTGAGGCCACGGAGGTTTTGACAGCAATAAAGGCATCAGAAGCAGAAACACAGACATAAAAAGGTCAATGGCTTGGGGCTATTGGCCCAATAACTGGAAGAAATAAAAAAGTGTCCTTCCCTTGGGGAGCTGTCATCTGACCAGGGAACTGGGCATAAAACAAATGAATGTCCATTATCAGATGTGATAGGTGGTCTGATGGAAGACAAAGCAGGACACGAGGAGAGAAAGTGGTTAGGAGGTAAGGGAAGCCTCTCTGGAGGAAGCGTTCAAGTTGAGACCTGAGCAACGTGAGGGGAAATCTGGGGAAGCATTTTCCAGGCTTGACGGGATTTTGGGTCCTTAGAATGCAAATTTCACAAGGCAGGCCTGATGGTCTGCTTCAGTCACTGCCATGCCCCAGCCACCTAGGAGAATGTCGGGCAGATAGTGATTGCTCAATTAACATTCTTGAATGAATGAGTGAATGCAAGGAGGTCAGTGTAGCCAGTGTTGGAGTGAGCAGGACTGAAGGCGTGTTGGGATGCGAAGCTGCCCAGGCTGTGGGGGGAGGGGGGATTTTTAAAAGGACAGTTTTTTTCTCTCCACTCTTGCTTCCCATCCCCTGACTTTCTTATCTCTTGCTAAGTAGGAAAACAAGGCCGAGAAGCTAATTAGTACTTTGTAAGCTAACAGTTCTTTCTTTGAGACTTGTAGAGTTTTGAGAAATGGTCAAGGCCAAATGACTGAAGCTGACCTTGGGCACCAGCCAAGTGCACCAGCGCAAATCAAACTCTTGCAGGGTCCTGAGATGACAGCGAAGATGAGAACAGAAACCAGATGAGGCCTTGGCAAGACCTTGTACCTGACTCACAGAAACGGACCCCTCATAACTCACATCTCCTGCTCTCCTGCTTTTCACCTCCCATATTCCATTTCCTCAAACCCTCCTTTAAAAACTCCTCAGTAAATGTAAATCTTTGAGATAGGATAGCATACCATCTCCTTCAGCTGAATACATCTGCTTTTCTAACACCAACCATTTGACTTCTGAGTCTTTTTCTTTCCTTTTCAAGGGGGCGGGCAGCCGGACCTGAGTCCGGTAACAAGAGCACTGGAAGTAAGAAGCATGGTGGAAGAGAAGGTCTGCAAGACAGCAGGGTCCAGACCACGTGAGGCCTTTTGGCCAGGTGAATACTCTGGCGTTACTCTCAGAATGACGGGAGGCGGCTGGAGGCTTGCAGCAAGTAGCGTGACCTGACTCATGCTGTAAAAGCATCATGCTGGCTGCTGGCTGCGAATACGCTGTAGGGAACAAGAGTGGACACAGAGACACCAGGTGGCAGGATAACTGGGCTGCAGGTGATGGGCCTTGAACTACGGCAGTGGCAGTAAAGGTGGTGATCAGTGGC
>NW_007732096.1:121206-122324 GCF_000696425.1 Galeopterus variegatus | reverse complement strand
GGGCTGCAGGTGATGGGCCTTGAACTACGGCAGTGGCAGTAAAGGTGGTGATCAGTGGCCAAGTTCTAGGTATATGCTACGTTTGTCACTGTGTAGCTCGAGGGAGTGTAAGACTGGAGAAGAACTAGGTCACAGACAGTAAGGGAGGGGACAGGTAAAAGGTGGCAGATGCATATTATAGCAAACTGTGCAGCAGTGAACTAGATATAGAAACAGAGATGGGGTAGATATTAAAACATGGTGTGGAGTATAAACTTCCAGAAGGAGAAAGACCTATGGCACAATTTCACTTATGTAAATTTTCAAATAACCATTAAACCTCATGCATATCTTATAGGGATACCTATCTACGCATACGTACACTGAAGGATAAAACTCAAGCTCTTTTGAGTTGATTCTTACTTATTGTTGTTGGGGGGGGGCTGGTGGGAGGAATAGAAAAAGGGATTAAAAAAAGGAATAATAATTAAATGAAATGGAATGAAACAAAAGCGGGACATGGCAGACCCAGTGTGGTAACATGCTGCAAACCAAGGAACGTGCTCTTGGCTCCTGAGGCTCAAACACAGAGAAACAACCTCCTCAAGCCCTAAGTGTGTGAGGCCTTATAATTTATAAAATCATTTTACCTTTGTGGTACATGTGGTCCCTAGCCTACAAGCTGGTCCCCAACAGCCACTGCCTCCTGATATCCAAGCCCTTGTTTAGTCCTTTCTCACACTGAATAGAGCTGACCTGTGAGCCAGTGGGATACCACAGCAGTGACCATGTGTGGCTTTCAAGGCCTCACTCTCTTGGATCACTAACTCTGGGTGAAGCCAGCTGCCATGTTGTGAGGACACTCAAGCAGCTCTGTGGAGAGGTCCATGTGGCAAGGAACTAAGGCCTCTTGCCAACGGCTGCCATAAACTTGCGAGCCATATGAGTGAATCATCTTGGAATCGAATCCTCGAGACCCAGACAAGCTTGCAATGGCTCATGCTCCTGCCCACATTTCACTGCAGCCTCATTAGAGACTCAAGCCTGAACACCCACATAAAGCACTCCAGGAATTCCTAACCCACAGAAACCCTGTGAGGTAATTCATGATTATTATTGTTTTAAGTGGTCAGTTTTGG
>NW_007732096.1:115852-120695 GCF_000696425.1 Galeopterus variegatus | reverse complement strand
AACCCACAGAAACCCTGTGAGGTAATTCATGATTATTATTGTTTTAAGTGGTCAGTTTTGGAGTAATTTGTTATGCAACAGTAGGTTACATGGACCCCATGTCAGTACTCTGTGCAGTACTCTTTCCTGCAGAACTGCCTTCCTAAATTGCTTAGGAGTAAGGGCACTGTCAGCTTGGAATTGATGAATGGCTTCCCGTTATCTCCTCCTTCCCTCTTACTGGAAAAGGTGCTAAAAGCAATAATTTAAGTCAAAATAAGTAACCACCTGGTTCAGAGAAATTCAAGGCCTGTAAAACTGGTCCTTATAAAATCAGGTGTTGGCACCGCAGTCAACCTTAGAAGCATCTTTAAACAAACAAATTATTCCTAAGATTACACAGTGGTTTTCATTAAAGCTCCCTTTTCTGCATCATGCAGACTTCTGAAAAATCATTGACTTGCTTTGAAAACTTTTCTGTTTGTTCTCTTTACAGAATCTTTTAAGACAGATCTGTAGTATACATAATAAACAGATGAGCTTAAATGAGGGAAATAATTTTGCATTTCCTGAATTTTGGTAAGGACTTGAAAATTTCCCAGTGTCAGAGAGAGGGAGAGAGAGCAAGCTTGTGCTGAGAGTGGTGTGTGGAAGGTCCGTTAGTCTATGAAGGAGCTTGGTAGGAGTAGCTGAGCACTTAACTCATCACACTGGGTCAGCCACAGGCCACGCAGTGGAAACGGAATTTTCTTCCTTTGTTGGAAATGATGTCCACTAGTTTGCCATACTGCTTTAAACATAAAAACTGTCATGATTAAAATTCTAGTAAATTAGGGGACCAGGGATGTGAATGGAACTGGTAACCTGAGGCAAAAACACTTATTTTGAATTCAGAATTTGCCAGTGCTCTCTGCTTGGCCAGTGGTTTGCATTTGTAAACAGTTAGCCTGGTGTAGGGCACGGGGCTCACAGTGGAAATGAAGCCCATTGAAAAAGGGAAATGTGCCCTGGATCCGGAGCTTAGGCTGCAGGGATGTGTGACACCTCCCATGGGCCATGTGGCCTGAACTGAGATGCTGGCGAGAGACTTGCAGGCAGGAACCAAGGTTGAGCAAAGGTGGAAGGAGTCTTAGTGACTGGCTGATGAATAGGACAAGCTGGACGAAGACAGGTTGAGCAGAGGTTGATTCCCAGAATCTGAAGACAAGAATTCCAGAAAGGGCAAAGGAGAAACTACAGGATCACAAGCCTGGAAGACTCTTGGGATTCAGAGAGAAATACCTGCTTTATCTAAGAGAGCAGTTATCAGGGGTCACCACATCCAATAACAATAACAGAAATTAATATTTTTTCAACATAAACAACATATTTATTTTTGCTGGAAAAGATACATAATATCATACTATAATTATAAGTCTTTCATCATCCCAGAGAAAATTTGATATGATGAAGAAGATTAGACAATCTCCAGGTCTTTCTCTAGAGAGGGAAGATCATGAGTTCTGGATTCAGAGAGTGGTCCTGCTTCATCTCAATTTTGTGACCTTGTCACAGGAATCCCATTTAACCCCACTGGCCAGGCAATTGTTGAAAGAGCTAATGGCCTTCTTAGATCTCAAATAAGTAAACAAAGGAGAGGCAATATAAATATAGGAATGGCCCCTTATGAACAGGTCTTAAAGTTCTGTTTATGCTAAATTTTTAAAATTGTAACTCTCAAAAATTAATGGCCACAGAATGACACTTTATACCTCTTAAAAAGAGACCTAGACCCTTGGTTTTATTCTGCACCTGCTGACGGGACCACAATTCTTGGGACCTGTCGAATTGTTAACATAGGGGAGAGGGTGTGCATCTGTTTTCTCACCCACAGGCCCACTATGGATTCCTGCTAAGGCTGTTAGACCTTATATGGAACCCCAAACCAGATGAGGAATTGAACCTGATCCCAAAATCTCAATGCCTCACCATCACACCTTGATCCATCTCACCGGGGATGGCAGACATCAGACCACCAGTAATGAGAATAATGACCACAAGCTCCAAATTGACCAGGGGTAAATTTAAAAACTTCAACAGTCAAATAGCTTTCAATAGCTTAGCCCTTAAGCTCAGTAACTCATTTGAGAAACAAAAACTAACCTAAAATCTACCTGTTTAACTAGATGGTCTCAAATTTTCTGGCATCAAGCTGGTTATCTTAAACAGACTTCTAAATTCTCGTTTAGTCTCATCTATATGTATTTCTTCACAAAATCCTCTGGTAGAATTCTATGCTGTTTTCTTAAGAGGAAGAAAATCTTCTCTGCATCTTCTTGAAAAGTCTTGCATACTTCCCTTTACAATGTAAATTTGTTATCTTGCTTTCTTTAAGGCAGGGTGAGGCCTCACCAATAAGTCTTTTTAAAAAAAAAACAAACCAATCTAAACCTGACTGTCCTTTTTGCTAGTGAGCTTTTTTTACATCTTGAACAAAACCTATAAGATCCTTGTTTGTTCTTGTTGTTTATGTCTGCATATATGTGTGTGCAAGCTGTATGTTATGTCTATATGTTCATGTCTTTATGTGTAATTGTGTTTTCTGCAAGGTACCAAATTGGCTTATATTTAATGCACACTCATTAAATAAATAAGTATACTTTTCAAGTTCATGTGACTTAAATTTTCTAAAGTTTTGATAAATATATTTTCAAAATTTGATTTAAACCTTTTACCTAAATTTGTCTCTTTTACCTAAATATGTCTCCTTGTTATCTCAGCTCTGCCTCCTGGCCATGCTGGGAGAAACAATATCTTTTAGACATTATCTTTGTAAATGCCACCCTCTATCTTTAGCTCCATGTGGCTCCAAATGCCACGTGGAAACCCAGGACCCAAAATGGCTAATGAAAAGAAACCTATGCCCAATATTGCATAGGCCCTAGTTGTCATTAACTAATAAGGGTATAAATCTAATACACCAAGTTTTTGGCTGGGAAACCATAAATATGTATTTTGCAAAAATAGCTAAAACTCAAACTGGGCTTTGTATAATTTGCTCTGAGAAATGGACACCTATTTACTAACCTGAATGTATAAAAATGATCTTATCAGCACACATCATTGCCTGGGTTTACTAATCAAACAGGTTACTAGAGGTCTTTTCACTTGACTGCTCTTAATACAAAATTGTAAAAGGTTTTCTTTGTCCCTTAGACAATTGGTTTAAGAAACTTATTTCATGATAATTTCTTGTACTCTCTGCCTTTGAAACCCTCTGTCACTTTGGTTTTACTTTTTGTAATAATTTGTGATTTTATTCAACTGTTTTAAGCCTTTTGTTATTTGACAAGGCTTTTCAAAACTGAAAGCAACCTTTTGGTTTAAAATAACTTTGAGGAGTTCCAAGGGCCCCAGAGCTTCTCAAAGGATATATAAAAAATGTATCAAAACTAATTGGCTTATTTAATAAATTAGACTATATAGGAAAGCATTGTTAGTACTGAAGGTGTTATGGATATGTGTTCCAAAATCTTGTAAGGTTCTTAAATATCTGTGTCTTGATATAAATGCTACCGGTCATAATCTTTGTTCAATTATAATTTTAAAATATTATGTCTTCAAATATTTCATGAAAAAACTCTGATAGGTACAGTTTCCTGATAAACTTTGAGTTCATAGCTTTAAGCTAAAGTTCCAAAATTCTAATGAAGAAACTGATGGGTTTGTGAAATTGTTCACAAGTGTCAAAACAAAAAAAGTTAATTAGTAAACTAATTAAAAAGAAGTATGGGTTTTTACAATTTCCTTATTTTAAAACACTGCTGGTTCTCTTAATGTTTTGTTTTCCAAATTTAAAAAAACCTCTCTCTCTCTTAAGCTATCTATAACTAACAACAGTTTGTTAAAATATCATTTAAAACAGAGATAAAAGTATTTGTTTTCTCCCTATTTTATCCCCCCCCAAATTTAATAACTTTAAGTATCCTTATGATTATTATGGCAATGTGGCTATTTTTATAAATTCAATGAAAATTAACTCTCTCTCTTTATAACAGGATATAATTTAGAATTTTGGATATAAGATAGCATGGCTCGCTTCTAAGTGCTGACCCCTCTTTCATGTTGCCTTAATTTGGCCTAACTGCTGCTTCATTCTGCTGTTCATCTCCCCCCCCCCACCCTGCAATGTGGGACAGATCACCACCTGGGGATGAGCCTTCCCAGCAGCGTGGGATTTATACAAAGAAAAGTAAGACCTTTTCAATCAAGATATTGATCATCAATGCTTTTATGAGGAATACCTTGATCACAAAGGGGGAAATAACATCTTCTCTACAAAGGCAGTTCTCTAAATTTTCCTGGCCTTAAAGAAGGTGTTTGTAACTTGGATGAGACATCCTGTTCCTAAACAAAAGACCTGTAATTGATCAAAAATTTTACAAAAGACTAGATGCTTTAAAAACATAATGTCCTGGACAGGTGAACATTAACAAACTCTCTGGACTCAGAATCAACTCAGAATCAATGGGAGCAGAATCCCATTCTGGAGTTTCAACAATTGGTAATTACACCTAATTCACAGCACCTGGAATGATGCTGATGCAGCCACTCTGAGACGATGACATCATCAGTCCTTACCTGAAGTAAATTAAGAGGACTTGCCATGCTAAATGATACCAACTTTGCTTTAAATGCTTTTGTCTTAACTGTGAAAACCTGATTTATAGCTTTTGCTTTTTGTTTTAAATAAATAAAATGGGGGGAGATGTGAAGTATGCATAAAACAAATGTACTTCACAGGACCTGGTTTTCCAAAGCCTTGCAGTTTCAAATATTGACCTTACAAAGGACAGGAAGTTTTCCCCAGGCTTTAGTCTCTATT
>NW_007732096.1:106925-114972 GCF_000696425.1 Galeopterus variegatus | reverse complement strand
ATTCTGGAGTTTCAACAATTGGTAATTACACCCAATTCACAGCACCTGGAATGATGCTGATGCAGCCAATCTGAGCTGATGACATCATCAGTCCTTACATGAAGTAAATTAAGAGGACTTGCCATGCTAAATGATACCAACTTTGCTTTAAATGCTTTTGTCTTAACTGTGAAAACCTGATTTATAGCTTTTGCTTTTTGTTTTAAATAAATAAAATGGGGGGAGATGTGAAGTATGCATAAAACAAATGTACTTCACAGGACCTGGTTTTCCAAAGCCTTGCAGTTTCAAATATTGATCTTGCAAAGGACAGGAAATTTTCCCCAGGCTATATAGTCTCTGTTGTAAGATAAAGAACTGTAACACAGCAAGGTTGCTGGCTCAAAAACAGACAGGTTACTGATTGATATGTAAAGATACTGGGAAATTGCTGTAAGAAGAGAATGTTTGCTAAGATCAAGCTTTTGTTGGTGGATCAACTTAACTTCTTGAAAATTACATTATTGAATGCCTATTGTTAAACTTGTTACTTAGCAAAAACCCCACCTATGTTCTCTTCCTGTAACTTCCTGGTCTGGAGAATAAATGCAGGAAGAGAACTCCAATTCGTGGTTAATTTCCCAAATGGAAGGAATGACTCTATCTTGAGGGTTCTGGGAGATTAATCCCTTTTCAGGGCTTCTCACTGCTCAGAAGAGATGGGCTTTGAGTAATCTTTGGTGGCTCCATCACCCAGGGGAAAAGGAGTGACAAACCATGGGAGGCAACATGACCTTAAGCAAGCTTGTGAGCCTCATTTTCCAGAAGTTAATATTCATTGACCACCTTCGCCATGTCCAGCGACTTACATACGTGTTCCCCTTGGATTCTCACAACAGCACTCTGAATGTTGTTAGCCTTCCAACTTGTGCATGAGGAAACTGAGGCTGAAAGAGAGACCAAATCATTGGTCCAAGGCCTCAGAACTAAAAGTGCTGGTGTCCACAGGTGGGCATCTTACTGCCCAGCCTGTGTTTTCTGTCTCCCTGTTATTAACCTCCTCCCTGGTGGGGCAAGCTGTGGAATGTAATGTTTGAGGGTCCTAGAGACAGAGGAGATGATAATCTGGGAGATAATATTCAGACTTGGAAGTAAGTTCTAGAAAGGATGAACAAATGTGTTACATCTGAGTTTGTAACAACCAAATCTGCTTCAGGAAAGGGCTGCAGCATCTTGTCCTTTCTCGGCCATCCAAACAGGATGAAAAGAACAGAACAGCATGAAATGCAGGTGCCCTGCGCAGCCAGCCAAGCCGGTCTGAAGCTGCAGTTAAGACCAGAAACCTTCATCTGTCCTGGGCTTTTTCTTTTCTGGAGGGCAGAAATTCATTTTGAACAGTATCTACCACATACTAGATAATTAATGTTTCTTGAATTGAAACACTTTTTAAAAATTCTTCTGAAAACATATCTATTTTGTCCAAACTATGAAGAAGATGGATCTTTTTCTACAGCTGATATACCCTCTAGGGGTAGGGTATGGGGGTAGTGGTTTCAGCAGAATTTGGGAGATGGGCACCAGGTGAGGGGCTTCAGTCTAAGGATGAGAATCCGACCAGCAACATATTTAAGGTGTTTTTCTACGTAAGCCAGTTCTTGGTGCAGGTATTGAAAAATAAGATGTGGTTTTATTTTCAGCTTTCCTTCCCATTCACTTTCAAAGAAAATTAGTTATTGTTCTCTTGCCGTCCACTCAGTTTTCTATCTCAGCTCTCCTTTCTGGATATTTAGTTCTCTGGGGTCAATCTTCTGTCTTAAATTTCACTGCCTCTTATCAACTTCCCTTTCTGAATCTGTGTGCCTCGGTTTTTTCCAACGATCAAAGAGGCTTATTAAATTCACAAAGATATATATTTTAGAAGGGAGGGGGAAAAAAGGAACAACACACTTTTTACTTGAATGTTTGGAAGTTTGGCTTCACAGATTGCCAGGCTTCGCTGACTTATTTATGAAAGACTATTTTGATTTTGGCATCCTCAAAGAGCTTATTCACATCAAGGTTTTAAAGGTGATAAACTGCAAAGATGAAGGATTATCTACGGTGAAAGAGGTTTTTTTTTTTTTTTCTGGCTTAAGGGGAAAAAACCTCACTGCGAGGAACTGGTCTGGGCCCAACCCAGGATTACTGCTTTTGTGAGTTTGCAAATCTGTAGAACTGGTCAGCTGTTGGAAAGGGGAGAGAACGTGGAGACTGCTAACTGACTTGAGAAAAACTGGTGTGAAAAATAAACCCCAATTCAAATAAAATAACCTACATCCCGATTTTTTTTTCCAAATGATTCCATCTATTTGCTAATGTAAATAAGCAATTAAAGTTACTGCACCATCTTCTCAAATGTATAAATATATCATAGGTCTTCACGGTATCACAGTTCTTAGGGCTCAGTTACGGGCTGAACAGTGACCCTCCCAAATTCATATGCTGAATTCCTGCCGCATGCTGCATCACTTTCATACCAGTTGTGTGTGTGTGCGTGTGTGTAGTGATGGGAAAAGAGGGAAGAAAATGTCTTTGCTGTTCCAGCTCAGTACGCCCCAGATGAAAGTACAAAAAAAGTGTAAGCTGATTTTGGCTACTCTGAAGAACATTCTAACGCTGATGCTCAGACACCCCAGCCAACTTCCTGCTGAGGGTGGGAGCGGGGCAAGGCCCCCTAGACTTGCAGATACCACCTCTGGGAAGCACGTGCTTCCCTGGAGTGAGAATTACTGCCTGTAATGAGCACTGTTACTGAAGAAAGGGCATTTCCCTCAGAATGTCGAGAGTTGCCACTTTGTCCACCCTTGCAGTGCTTCGGCTCTGGGCCTCTGGGGGGACAGAAGGACACCCTTCTAATGGAGAAACCCAGCAAACCTGCTGCAGAGGCACAGTGGGACTGGCACCTGCCCATGGTATCCTTGGAGAAAAGTGTGAGTGTGGCCCTTTTTCTAACAACCAAGTTGGGTTGCTTTTAATGAACAATTGGGTAGCCTTTTATCATACTTGTTTTGTTTTCAGAAATGCTTGAAGTTTCTTACATCCAGGGTGAGAATCTCAGCGGCAGCAATGCCATTGAAAGCCAGCCTCTGGGGCCAGACAGGCTGGGTTTGAATCCCACATCCTCTGAACTAACCTCTCTGTGCTTTCAATTTCTCTATCTCAAAAATGGGAATAATTGGGCTGGCCCGTGGCTCACTCGGGAGAGTGCGGTGCTGATAACACCAAGGCCACGGGTTCGGATCCTATATAGGGATGGCCGGTTCGCTCACTGGCTGAGCGTGGTGCTGACAACACCAAGCCAAGGGTTGAGATCCCCTTACCAGTCATCTTTAAAAAAAAAAAAAAGGGAATAATGACAATATTTAGATCATCAGATTGATGTGAAAATGAAATGAATTAATATATGTAAAATCCTTAGAACAGTCCCTGGTATGTGAGTTCATTAACATTACCTATTAGAATATCTCCAAGTGCACCTAATAGTTGGCTTTAGGAAGAAAACAGGACTCACCAGGCCAAGTGTGAGCTGCCTTATAAGATGGAAGCAAATCTGAGCACCTCAGCAAGTGAGCACCACTCTAGAGCTCTTCGTATTGCATGGTTTGGAAATATATAATAAATACACTTATTAAATAGTTTTGTTTGGAGTAGAGCGTGGGGCTTAGAAGTATCACTGAGTGGTATGGTTGCTTCTAATATTTATGTGGAGATAAAAAGAGGTTAAAGTGAATGTCAAGGTAAATCTTCAAAGAGAAAAAAAAAAAAAAACAACCACCAAGAACATATTTACTCAGAATCTTTTATTTTTTTATTTTTTTTATTATTATTTTTTTTCCTTTTTGTCTTTTTTCGTGTCCGGCAATGGATCGCAACCCTCAGTGTCGCGCCCGTACCGGACCGGGACCGGCAACAGGATCGCAACCCTCGGTGCTGCACCCGCACCTCGCTCAGCCAGTGAGCGGGAACCGGTCTGTATGTGGGATCCGAACCCTCGGCGGGAGCACCGCCGCGCTCCCAAACAGCGCACTGTAGCAGTGCACCACCGGGCCGGCCCAGAATCTTTTATATAAAACAAAGACAATAGCATCTTCTTATGGGATTTTAAGAGTTAATATGCTCTTTAAAGCAATGGTTTCAAATAATAGGGCTTTCTTCAAATATAATGAAACTATTAACATACAGTTCTGAGAGTAGATGCCTATGATAATTTTACACTACATATTCATTATCTCAGTGGATGAAAATTATTAGGTAACCCAACTATTGGACCCTCATCTTCTAGGAAATTGATTCTTAAAAGCTGGATTTTAATAATGCCTACTAATTGTTTTGATTTTGGCAGATCTACAGTAGGTATACTTAATGTCAACATTTGTCTAGTTAGGGATTTTATAGCTTAGTGTACTTCATTGCCTTGTTGTTTCCTTGAATCTATTTGTAGCACAAATAACTTTAAAGGAATGAAAAGTAATGAGCTTCTATCACCAAAGCCACCTTATTCTCCATTGCTATCTCCAAGGGTAGTCAGTAGGATGGCAGGACAACTGTGCGGATTTCCTTGAATCCATGGATGGCCTAGCTTAGGTCATTTGCTCACCTTGCTTCATAATAATTACTAGACCAGATCAGTCCAGGGCCACCACTAATTAGTGTATGGTTTCCATAAGCAAAAGGGATCTAAAAAGGAAATTAGCATCTTACATTTAAAGTCAAACATTAAGAAATTAAGTCATCTCCCAAGCCAAATAGATTTGATCAATTACATATATGCTTTATGACGTGGTTCAATTATTATTATATCAGTAGATGGGATTTTCTGGAAATACAAAATCTAAAACAAGCAAACAAACAAACTACCACCAACAAAAAAAAAAACCCCATCTTTAAAGCAGAGTATTTCTTCTGTGCAAGGAAACTATCACGTACTAAAATAATTTGGTCTTCAACTAATGAAACCTTTCTGGAAAGTCCTATTATTTTCTTTGTGGCATCAAAGTTATTCATAATTAAGGGTTCTGACTTGTTGCTAATAAAGGATGCCTGAAACAATCTGAGTCACCTCTAAAATTAACACTGAATTTTGACTGAAAGAAAAAACCAATAAAATTACATTCATTTCATCTCATTTCAAAAAGATGCTTTTAGACCTTACCGCTTTAATTTGAAGATGTATTTATAGGATCTTCCACTAAGTTCTTGATATTTTTAGGGGGGAACTTTACCTGATGAACAGCAAAAAGCTCCATGTTTTATTTTTTGGGTAGATCTCCAACAACAGAGAAGGCAACTGGAGGGTGCGGGAGACATCTCCAGGTTGGGCCTCTATACTTCACTTCCTGCAATTCCTAAACTCACCTTTTTTTCCCCATTGTGACCACTGCATTCCAGCCTACACACATTGGGGTGGGTATAGGCTAGTGCTGTTTGCAACCTGAGATAGTTTCAGGGGGTTAATCCTACAGAGAAATCCTTTATGTGTTTGAAGCACACCAAGTGCTTTTGGAATCCAGTCCTCTAGTTACCTTGACCACACACACAGCTTGCCTGGTCCTGGCTCCTCCTGCAAACTGTGTTCCCAGCCCCTGTCCTGGCTCATTTCCTCTGGAGAGATACCCATCCCCCCCTGTCCCCCAGTCCTTGGTCCTACAAGCTGGTCCTGGGCTACTCATTTTTCTCTCCTGTTCAAGTAGATGCTGCTTGTCTTCAGTGTGGTCATCAACCACCCCCTTAGTCCCTGCTCTCCACAGTCAGACCAACTTTATTTAAAGTTAAAAACGCAGATATATGTTAAAGGAAATGTTGACTTCTGCAAGACATTAAAACCCTCAAAGTGCTTCACTACACTTTGAAGTTTAAAAGGACCCCCCCCTAATTTCACTACCATTTATGAGCTCATTTGGCCACACTCCCCCAGCCAAAAAGAACATTTCCTTTATCTCGTTTCCTTATGAGCTAATATTACCAGTTGGAAAATATTGTGTTAAAATTGAAAATTCTGGCACTATCTCAGAGATGTTTTCACGTTAATGGAAGAATCCAGGAAACGTAGGGCCTCAAAGGCAAATGAATTACTGTCTAATTTTTAAGTGAATTAAGTATCTTGTCTCTTCTCCAAATAGTGGTGGTGTTGGTGGCTCCATTTGAGGAACTAGACTTAGCTGTGGGTGAGAGAAATGAGGGTGGGATGGGACTAGGGCATAAAGCAAAAGGTAAATGGAATTCACATATCAAAAAATGGCAGCCTCAGGAAGCTTTGAGGTTTGGGTAAGTACACAAAGATATTTTCTGGGTCAAGGTTCTCAGTTGATGGCAACCTCACATGAATGTCTTGGCAAGAGCGTGTAGGGGCCAGTCCAGCACAGCACCAGCTACCCAGCTCACTGCGTCTACCTTCCCTGTTCCATTTTCCATTACTGAAAATTCAGGCAAAGGTGGCAGGTTTTTCCACTGCTGTCAGGGTTTCCTAGAATTCTTCCTCTGCACGTGCTGTCTGACCTAATATAATACGTAATTATTTGTATTTAATATCCCATAAACAAAACATTTGGCATGACTACTAATTTATTCTTTGTTCTCAAAAAGAAATCTGTTATTTTTTGTCTTTTTAAGAAGATCCTTTATAACATGGGTGGGATGTTAGTAATAATTACACTAAATAGGAGCATAAATCACATTGGAAAAAATACATCTTATTGAAGAACACCTGTTTACACATTTTGTAGTTCACATAATATTTTGTTTCTTTAAGGAAAACAAATTTATTTATGTGAATCCTAAAACACAGATGGTAGATGCTAGGAAAACTGTTAGAATAAATGCAGCCTTTGAACAATATCTGAGATCTGAAGGCACAGGGGGAGGTGAATTCCATCTTACTCAGAGATTTTTCATACCATTGATTAAATATCTCCATTTTCAGAACAATCTGATCACGGTTCTTTGCCTATTAGATTTACCACTTAAAGAACAATAGCTTGAGCACCCCTAAAAACCTTACAGGACTAGTTAATATGACGAACTCCTGAAAACAGGCAGAAACCAAATTTCGTCATTTGGAGAGTTGTGTCACATCTTTGTCGGTTCCAAATGAAGGGATTGGTTCACACATATACCTGCTCCTGGAATGACATTCTCTCTCCTGCCTGGTTAGCTGCTCTCATCCTTGAAACCTTGGGCCAGTTGGTACCTCTTCGTGGAGTCAAATCCCCTTTGGTACAGTAGAGTCTCGCAGCACCCAGACTGCCATCAGCAGCACCTATCACACTGAAGCCTACCCCGTCTGCTGACTTATTAGATTAACATCTTCCTTTCCCACTACACAGCAAGCCCCGTGCGGGTAGGGGCTGTTTCTCATGTTGTTTATGATTATTTCCCTAGTGAATACACATAATAAATACTCAAGTCAAACCAGTTAAATGAATGAATGAATGAATCAGTCAATCAATGAACAGGTGCAGAACTTCTCAAGTGTAGGAAGCGGTGGTAGCAATGGATCCAGCCCTAACTTCTGCTGGGAGTGCTCCAAACTGCTTCCATTTGCCCTAGCCTGATGCATATTCACCTGGCAAAGATTATTTTACTTTTACCAGCCCTCAAAAGGGACTGTTTGCTTACAGTGTTTTCTAATTGTGACAATAGAATAAAACTGAAGGTGAATTTTGATAGGTCAACAATTTAAAAGAAAAGCATAGGTACAATATGAATTTGGTCTGACAGCTATCCACACTCAAGGAGAGGAATCCCAACCTAGGAGAATAAGTGGAGAAGTGTTCCTTAAACAGCAGTACATGAAGAAAAATAATCACTCAGGTCAGAAGTTACCTTTTCTACCCTTCATATTTACAAAATCAAGTGTTTTGGGGACAGCAGACCCTAGACAACAATTGACAAAAACTCAGTTCCTACAAGTGTGCCCTATGATGTAAGATGAATGCAACATATCTAGAGCCTATACAAGCATTAACACTTTAGTCAGAATTAAATGAGTGAATGAAAATATGACTAACAGTGGTTTTGTAGTGGTTCTGCA
>NW_007732096.1:100247-106501 GCF_000696425.1 Galeopterus variegatus | reverse complement strand
ATATTTACAAAATCAAGTGTTTTGGGGACAGCAGACCCTAGACAACAATTGACAAAAACTCAGTTCCTACAAGTGTGCCCTATAATGTAAGATGAATGCAACATATCTAGAGCCTATACAAGCATTAACACTTTAGTCAGAATTAAATGAGTGAATGAAAATATGACTAACAGTGGTTTTGTAGTGGTTCTGCATTTCAGTACTAAAATTAAAAGTATAACATTTCACACATATAACAAATACATACATAAAATATTTTGGGGGGAAGCAATCATCTAGTACACTTGTTAGCATTTTCTAATTCTTAAGTACATGGTGGAAACAAACATCTAATATATTTATTTAGATGTTTAAGTGAGTATTTTCTAATTCTTAAATGGTTAATGTGAAATTTTAGTGTAAAATGTGTCTTTTGATGAATAAATTACTTAGAAAACTTTTGGAGAATACCTGTCAAGTGTCTTAAAATGAGCATACTGATACTTTATTTTTCCCTTTTATTTGTTTGTTTATTGATTATTTGGCCCAACTCTCTAACTGAATTTAATTATATAATTATAACACATATAATATATATAGATTTTTTTTTTTTGGAGGCTGACCAGTACAGGGAACTCAACACTTGAACTTGGTGTTAAAAGGCCATGCACTAACCAACTGAGCTAACTGGCAGGGCTTGAATTTAATTTTAAATGTATCGACTAAAATCTTGTAATTCCAGAAAACTTTTTGGGATACAGAGAAGAAAAGTTGGCCTATTAACTGATTACTACTTTTCTTGAAGATTTAGGTTATTAGAATTATTGAAACATTTTATGGAAAATGCAGGATGGTAGAAAAACAGGGAAATTACTATAACAGACAGTCACCAATGTTATATTACATTCTTGTTAGTGATTAGTCAATTTATAAGATGGATTCCAAGGCCACGCATGAGAAGATTTGACTGAAATCAATTAACATGACTCAGATTATATCTTTTTGGGAAGAAAAAGATATTTCCCCTCCTCGGGGATGATTTTTACTGCTTTTATTTTTTAATTCCAGAAAGAAAAATATCAAGGGAGCTTGCTTTAATCTCCATGGCTTTTTTCTGTGATGTATCACACGTGCACTGGCTCAGACCCTTGCAGGGGCTTTTCCATCAATGGTAAAGGCTTTCTAACTTTACACCCCTGACCACTCCCCCTTGTGATGTGCACTAACCAGGTGCCTGAATGGAGATAACAGGGTGGCCTCTGACCACTGCAAAGGGTTGATTTTCCACCTGAGCAAACTGGTTGACTGTGGCACAAACCTGCAGCCTCAGCCCTGCTAGCCTTGCATTCCAACCGACTGAGTGGAGAAGCGACAGTAAAGCACATGCTGAGAATAGGAACAAAACCACCACAGATGTTCACAGGGAAGAGGATAAATTAAATATTGATCATTTAACTGAACATATACTCATCTGTCAAACTTCAATGAGACTGTCTTGTATAAAGAAAGATGGCTATTGGGTGAAATAAACATGTGAAAGATTTTGAAGGTGCTGAACAATTTGTCTTTACTGCATCTTTACTGCCTCAGAATCAGTGGTAAAATTACAGGCAGGAGAGAGTTTGCGGTAAATAAATAAGCACTTGGAGTCTCTTTAAGCCATTCAGGACAGATGGCTGCACGTCACCCTCTTGATGTCCAGAGCCATATTCCCACTTAACCACAAAGGGATTCCTCTGCATATTTTCCTGAGCTCCTACTAGGGTTAGACTCTGTGTTCTGCCCTTGGAAGACTGAAGGTCCTCTCCAAGTCTGTTAGTTGCAAACCAAATATGCAAAACAGAAAATAAGCTCAGTCTTTAAAAAATTAATTGTCCTAAGATATTGCTTTATCTCATATGTTTGAGTAAACTATTCTTGAAACTTTCTTAGCTCCTGAAATGGTATGTCCCAGTGTTCTATTCAGTTATTTTACAAATGGAAATATTTTAACCATTGAAATACTGATGCTTAAATGATGATGGTACGTTATCTCATATTTCGATCAGTATAAAAACACACTAAGTTTTATGTCATCTCTCTCTTATTTTCATCTCAAGATGGAAAAACATGGCTGAAGAGACTCCATGGCTTGGATGGAGTTGTCCCATCTAAGACTTTTCCCTTGGAATTTTTTATCTCCATCACTGTCACACTGTACATCCTAAAAACAGAAAAACCATTTTTAACATTACTGTTATAAGAAGATGCTTAATTATTGCCCTTAATGTTAGGTAAACATTGATATTTATTTTGTTTTTTCTTTCAATATATAAAAGCTATAGGCAATTGTTTATGATTTACATATAAATAGGTATTTTATTTTAAGGAAGGAAAATGGTCAAATGTGGAAAAGATGATACTTCGAGAACCAAGAGATCAAATATCTCTTAAAATGAAGCTATCTTCTTAAAAAAGATATCTTAAAAACATTTTTCCTTTTATGATAAAGTAGAACTGTTCAAATGATGCCACTCAAGGGACAGGAATAAAAGCCTCTGTAGGGATTTCAGAAGCCTCTGATACTAAACCGCCAGAACAGGATTTTTGATGTTAAGTGGTGTGAACAGATTTTATTTTAATTGACACATCTGAAGACGAGTAATAGGATGAGTGAAGGATCACACAGTGAATGTACTTCAATAAAAGTTAAAGAATATCTTTACTAATAAGTAAAATAATAAAACTATTTCACACCAGAAAGTTAGGCATGCTTAATAGTTATTAAAGCAAAGTTATTGACTTATTCCTCCAGTAGCACAGCATTGGGTTTAAATAAATGGAAAGTCTCAGCATTATCTAAAAGAAACATGTGACGGAGCCTCTTGAAATAATGATAAATACAAGATTAGGACATTCTTAAAGGGTCCATAAATTGCTAAAGGGACGAGGTACTTCTGCCCAAGACAGTGTCACAAGGGAACAGATTTACCTCCTGCCTGAAAAAAATCAAAAACACTGGACAAAATATATGAAATAACTGTTTCAAAGCACTGGACACCCAGGCAGTGAAGGACAGTGATCCCCGAGAGACAGGAAGAAAGCAAGGTGAGCCTGGCCATGGCCCCGCTTACTCCAGACAGCCGCCAGGCTGAGCTGCAGGGAGGTGATGACCAGGCAGGACCCAGCAGAGCCCAGGAGACAGAGAGAGCGAGCACAGGGAAATAAAGGCAGCTAAAGTTCTCAGGACAGAGAACGAAAGAGAAGAGAGAGAGCTGCCCAGAGATCTGCAGAGGGTCTGACCGGCAAATGCACATGAAGAAACTACCCGAGGCTGGGGGAGAAAGAACCATCAGAAAAGATTAGGGAACAGAGCCTGTGTTCGTACAGGGCTGTAAATAGTGTATGTTCCTACCAGGCTGACTGGAAGAACTCAGAATTCAGGGGCCTTGGGTAGAGCGCTCGAGACGTCTGCTTCTGTAAGTGGGAAATACCTAGCCTTATATCGAGCGTGCTTTGGACTTGTCTAACAAATCACAAAAGCAAACCAAAAGATCAAGCTCCATCCAAGTGACTTCACTGTATCAGAGCAAAGTTTAAGAATATTTATAGGAATACAAACTATCCAGCACATGCTGACACCCAGGGGTCCTGAGATATGGGGGTTGTGGGCCTTAGCACCTCCCCCTTCCCCCTCCCTCACACATCCAGTCCAGCAACAGACCCAGCCCAATGCCCCGGGATGCTAAGATGGGGGCGGGGCCAGCCCCAGCCCCGCCAGCCCCGCCCCATCCTGCAATCAGATCCTAGAATGTACTTATTAATTACGAGTGTTTTTTTGGGGTGTGTAACTTATCTACTCATGTGCTTCACCAAATTTCTGCTTAGATGTTTCTAATTCATTTTTAAGAGTACATTTTGCAATAAGGATGTTAATCTTAGTGTGTGGTCTTTTTTTTTCTTCTTCTTTTTTTTAAAGTAGAGAGTAGAATAATGGTTACCAGAGGATGGGAGGTTGGTGGTTGGGGGGAAGATTAGGAGTGAACTCATGGGGACAAAACTATGCTATCTACCCTAAGTGAAGAATCATTGTGTAGTGTATGCATGTACTGAAATAAACATAAATAAAACTGAATTTTAAAAAGTGAGTCTTGTATTGAAACAACATCCTGTACCCCACAAATACGTACAAGTAAATCTTAAAATATTTTGAATTAAACAAAACAAAAGAAAACAAAAGTTATCCAGCACCAAGACGGTAAAATTCAGAATGTCTGGCCATCAATCAAAAAGTTAGGTACAGACACAGAAGATATAAAAGAGACCCAAGTTGAACACCTAGAGAGAAACGAATATGCATGAAATGATAAATACACTGGGTGGAATTAGTGGCAGGTTAGACCTGACAGGAGAAAATATTAGTGAACTTGATGACATAGAAATAGAAACTTTCCAAAATGAAATATACGGAGAGAAAAAAAGAATTCCTCAAAAACAAAAAAGCATTGGTGAGCTGTGGAACGATGTTAAGCATGCTAATATATGTGTAATTGGAGTCTCTGAAGGGGACACAGAAGAAATAATGGCTGAAATTTGATACATCTCCCAATCCCAGAAGCTCAATAAACTGCAAAAATGAAATATGAGGAAAACTACACCAAGGCACATCATGATCAAATCGTATAAAGCCAGTGAAAAAGAGAAAATCGTAAAAGCAGCCAGAGAAAGAAGACGTTCTGTACAGAGGCACAAAGATAACAATGGCAGGAGATTTCTCCCAGGAGTGACGCAAGTGAGAAGGTCCATCTTTACATCTAGAAATCTATACCCAGGGAAAATACCTTTCAAAAGTGAAGATGAAATAAAGATGTTTCACTCTCAAGGACTTACTTTAACATTTCTTACTTATTCACTCCTTTTCCAGGAAGTAAAATTGATAGAGGCCTACTGTAATAGGCAGAATAATGGATCCCCAAGAGATCCATGTCCTAATTCCCAGAACCTGTGAATGTTTACCTAACATGGCCAAAGGGGCTTTGCAGATGAAATTAAGTTAAAGATCTTGAAATGGGGAGATTATCCTGGATTAATGACATGGGTCCAATGTAACTACGAGGTTCTTATAAGTGAAAGAGGAAGACAGAAGAGTTAGAGTCAGAGATTTATGTGGAGATGCTGTGCTGCTGGCTTTGGGGATGAGGAGGGAGCCATGAGCCAAGGAGTGATGGCAGCCTCTGTAAGCTGGAAAGACAAGGGAAAGGGGCCGGCCCCATGGTGCACTCGGGAGAGTGCGGCGCTGGGAGCGCAGCGACACTCCCGCCGCAGGTTTGGATCCTATATAGGACTGGCTGGTGCGCTCACTGGCTGAGCGTGGTGTGGGCGACACCACACCAAGGGTTGTGATCCCCTTACTGGTCACGAAAAAGACAAAAAAAGAAAAAAAAGACAAGGGAAAGGATTCTCCCCTAGAGCCTCCCAGGAACACAGCCCTGCTGACACCTTGGTTTTAGCCCATTGAAAACCATTTTGGATTTCTGACCTGCAGAACTATAGGATTATAAATTTGTGTTATAATAAGCCACCAAGGTTGTGGTGCTATGTTACAGCAGCAATAGGAAATTAGTACTCTTACATTCAGGGGACAGTATTTATATTCTAGTTGACATGATTAATCAGGTGGATTTTAGATATTTTCAAAACATTTACCTTATTTTTTAATAACACACTGATAATTCCTTTCTATTTTGTATGTTAACCTTGAAAAAATATTTGTTTTCACTTCAAAATTATTTTAGATATCTTTTACTAAAAAATTTAAAATCTCTGTTTGTTAAAAGCTTTTGCCATTGTGAACAAAGCACTTAAATCCATAGTTCTTTCTCTAATTATATGAATTTCTTTCTTGCTATCTTAGTCATTCATCTCTGATATGAAATCATGTAGAACCCATGGTAGTATTGAGGCTGTATTTGATAGAGGTACATTCTCCAGTGGGATCATTTTTACATTCTTCTTTATTCCATATATTTTTTTAAACAATGAATACAATGAGGACGAAGTGGCTATGAGACAGAAGGTTCTCAGTTCCCCTGGGGTCTGGCTTCAGGTCACACCCTTGGTCTCGAACCATTCCCTTAGGACCCAAGCTCTACCTCAGAGTCCTATGCTATGGTGGCCTGTAGCACCTATTTTCACCATCAACATGTGGAGATTGAGACCACAGGAGACAGATTCATGTAATCTCACTGGCCAAGCATGCTCAGTAAAAAGGATTTTATCCCTTGAATGACTTTCTA
>NW_007732096.1:97829-99669 GCF_000696425.1 Galeopterus variegatus | reverse complement strand
CGAAGTGGCTATGAGACAGAAGGTTCTCAGTTCCCCTGGGGTCTGGCTTCAGGTCACACCCCTGGGTCTCGAACCATTCCCTTAGGACCCAAGCTCTCCCTCAGAGTCCTATGCTATGGTGGCCTGTAGCACCTATTTTCACCATCAACATGTGGAGATTGAGACCACAGGAGACAGATTCGTGTAATCTCACTGGCCAAGCATGCTCAGTAAAAAGGATTTTATCCCTTGAATGACTTTCTATTGGAGGCACTAGAGAGCACCGAATATTCTTGAATATAATTGGCACATGTGGTGGAATCTGATCAGTGAGCATGCTCTAAAAGAGACCAACTGAGCATGTTCAGGACTAGTTTGCATAAATGGGAACCACCCTCTTATTTGAATATTCATTAGATAGCATGAATATGTACATAGATAGCAAAACTATAAAAACTGAATCCTGGTAGAAGGTGGGACTGTCGCTCACTCTCTTGGGGACAGCAGCACTCTGCCTGAGGTGTGTATTTCTTTTTGTATCAAACCTGACTTTAGCAGGCTGCTGTTCACTCTAGAGCCAGCCTGCACCTTGTGAATGTGCATTTCTTTTTTTTTTTTTTTGTCTTTTTTCCGTGTCCGGCAACAGATCGCAACCCTCAGTGTNTCAGCCAGCGAGCGGGAACCGGTCCGTATGTGGGATCCGAACCCTCGGGCGGGAGCGCCGCGGCACTTCCCAAGCGGCGCACTATCCAGTGCGCCTCCGGGCCGGCCCAGTGAATGTGCATTTCTTACTTTTGTATTAAACTCGGTGTGGGCCCTGCTCTATCTCTGGAGTTAGGCTGCACTTTCTCTGTGAAATCTGTATCTCTTATACTTTATGGTAAACCTGTTTTTACTTTCTACTGTGCCTCTGCTCTTGAATTCTTTCCCGTGGCGGAGGCAAGAACCTGGTAAGAGGACGGGGTAGGTTGAGGCCAACTATCCAGCCTCTGCAGACCCTCTCTTCTGGTAGCAGTTATGCATGATAAGTAGCTAAAAGAAGTAGGCCAGTGGATAGGGTCCTGTATTACAGCCAGGACTACAATACTATTGTTAAGAGAGAAAGTGAATTAGGGGGAAGAAAAAAAGACCGCAGGAGGAACAAGAAGCCTTCTAGCAAGTCAAGTACTTAGAATCTGCCAGAAGACAAATGAAGACTGATAAACGGCGATTTGGAGAGTTCACAATTTGAGAAACAGAAGGCCTAAAACATGTCAATCTCCTTTAGGAAAAAAGTCTTTGTGGCAGGTTTTGCCGTATTTAAGAATCTGGAGTTACAAATAGGATGTTTTCTACAGCATTATTTCTGTCACCTGTCCTGGCTCCTGGCATTGAGAGGAATTTTGAGTGATGGCTGAGGAGTTAACATGCAGCCTTTGTTTAAAGCCCCAACTGAGCACCTTCCTGCTGTTTATCTTTAGTTACTGGTACCAGATTCTTCCCTAGCAAGTCCTGTGCTTAGACACTGGCTATGCACTTCTGAAATGGACTTGCCTGTAATGCCACAAGGAAGACTTTCAAGTCATCTTATTCTTATAACTTCACCTTTGCCCTTTCAAGCATGAAACCAAAAAAAACAAGGAATGATGCTTGGTCACTTTTCTTCTTTAACTGACCAAAAGTCTATGTTCAACCTAGTTAAGACTTCTTTCAAACACAAATGAAATCAGCACCAAATTATATTCTCATCAATGAACACCACTCTTCTCTGTCAGTTTAAAATTAGCAGAAAGTCGGGCCGGCTCGTGGCGCACTCGGGAGAGTGCAGCGCTCCCGCCGTGGGTTCGGATCCTATATAGGAATGGCTGGGGCGCTCACTGGC
>NW_007732096.1:47326-97702 GCF_000696425.1 Galeopterus variegatus | reverse complement strand
AGCGCCGCGGCGCTTCCCAAGCGGCGCACTATCCAGTGCGCCTCCGGGCCGGCCCCGTGAATGTGCATTTCTTACTTTTGTATTAAACTCGGTGTGGGCCCTGCTCTATCTCTGGAGTTAGGCTGCACTTTCTCTGTGAAATCTGTATCTCTTATACTTTATGGTAAACCTGTTTTTACTTTCTACTGTGCCTCTGCTCTTGAATTCTTTCCCATGGCGGAGGCAAGAACCTGGTAAGAGGACGGGGTAGGTTGAGGCCAACTATCCAGCCTCTGCAGACCCTCTCTTCTGGTAGCAGTTATGCATGATAAGTAGCTAAAAGAAGTAGGCCAGTGGATAGGGTCCTGTATTACAGCCAGGACTACAATACTATTGTTAAGAGAGAAAGTGAATTAGGGGGAAGAAAAAAAGACCGCAGGAGGAACAAGAAGCCTTCTAGCAAGTCAAGTACTTAGATTCTGCCAGAAGACAAATGAAGACTGATAAACGGCGATTGGAGAGTTCACAATTTGAGAAACAGAAGGCCTAAAACATGTCAATCTCCTTTAGGAAAAAAGTCTTTGTGGCAGGTTTTGCGGTATTTAAGAATCTGGAGTTACAAATAGGATGTTTTCTACAGCATTATTTCTGTCACCTGTCCTGGCTCCTGGCATTGAGAGGAATTTTGAGTGATGGCTGAGGAGTTAACATGCAGCCTTTGTTTAAAGCCCCAACTGAGCACCTTCCTGCTGTTTATCTTTAGTTACTGGTACCAGATTCTTCCCTAGCAAGTCCTGTGCTTAGACACTGGCTATGCACTTCTGAAATGGACTTGCCTGTAATGCCACAAGGAAGACTTTCAAGTCATCTTATTCTTATATACGATCACCTGAGTTTTCTTTTTAAGGGACAGAAACATTTACCACTCGATATTTTAAGGCACAATTTTAATATGAGAGAAATCTTTAAACAATTGTACTCTTATGTTTGCCTGAATGTCTGAACTCTTTCACTGAGTTTTTCCTCCAAATCTATTAGAGTTCTTTGTGCTCCTGGCAAGAGCTCTTCATCAGAATCATAATGTAAGCCACAAATGTAATTAAATATTTTCTAGTAGTTACATCAAAAAAGTAAAAGAATAAGGGGTGAAATTAATAATACATTTTATTTAATCTGATATATTAAAAAGCATTATTACTTCAACATATAATCAATGCAAAATTATTAATTGTTTATTTTACAGCCTCTGTTTTTGTACTCAGGCTTGGGACCCGGCATGCACTTTATGCTCAGGTGCATGCCAATTCAGAGAAGCCTTGACTCAAGTGCTCAACAGCCACGCACTGGGAGGAGTTCATGTAAGAGAGAGCAAGGCTCTGATGTCTCTCCCTGCACAGTTCCCAGGAAAATCCTCCCCTGAGTATTACTTTATTTCCGGCATCTTTAATTTTCCATTGCATTCTTTTTCTCTGCCTTTAAACATGCACAGCTCTCCCTTGAAAACCTTTCACATGAATCATAACCACTTTAAGCTCCACTTCTCAATTTTCTATTCCCGATTAACTCTTTGAATAAGACTTGAGAATTTTTCACCGCATCTGGCATTGCTGGTGACTCTCTCTCTCCCCTGCCCTTAGCTGCCTGTCCAACCCTGCACTGTTCTCCCCCTGCTTCCCCTTTGCCAGTTGACCTGATGCTGCCCCCCAGAAGAGGGGGACTGGGGATTGGCAGTGGTTCTCAAACTTCAGAATGCATTATAGTCACCTTGAGGGCTTGTGTAGAGGCAAATTGCTGGGCTCCAACTCCAGAGTTTCTGATTCCAGAGATCTGGGGCAAAGCCAGGGGATTTGCATTTCTGGTGAGTTCCAGGTGATGCTGATGCTGCTGGTCCGGGGACCACACTTTGAGAAGCACTGCTTGAAGTTTACTCCTTGGCATGCTAGCCTGGCTCTCTGCAGATGCCTGCTCCACAGCCATGCAGTGTCTTTGGGCTGATAGAGCCCTGATTCGGGTCAGTATCCAGGTGGCCTGTGCATTAGGGTTGGCTGGCTGTCCACAGTTTAAGAGCTACCCTAGTATTTAGTCAGTCCTGGCAAATGGGAAATTCACTTCTTCTGGCCAGTGTTCGGTTCTTGCAAATAAGACCAGGGGGGCAGGGAGAAGCTTCTAGGAGCTATTCCTACTCTGTAAAAGGGACATAAGACAGGCTTGCTCTTTTCCTGCTCCTGGCCACTGTTGCATAGGTGCATCACTCAGAACTCCAGGGTCATCCTGAGCCCCTGGGGGAACAGGCTGTGCAGGCCAAGTGCACACTAACATTGGACTCGGAGAGGAGAGATGAAGGAAGCTGGATCACTGAGGATTTCACTGAGCTACAGAAAGGAACCACCCTGAGGCCTCTATCTTGCTGTATGAGCAACAATAAATATACTCGTCATTTAGGCCACTTTTACTTGGTTTTCTGATCCTTACTGCAGAAAACCTCTCAACATTCCCTGTGAGAACTTCTGTCACTTCCTTCTCTAACTCCTAGTCTGGCTGGTTTTCTTTCTCAAGTCAGCTTTCAATCCCATGTCTTTCTCTGCTCAATTCTTTCTTCCCTCCCTGTCTTTCTTGCTCTGTCAAAGATGAGGGCAGGCCGGTCCTTGACATTTTCAGGACTTAGCCCAGGAATACCAATGGAAGGCTTTAGCCTGTGGCCTCACCCATTTCTCTCTCCACACATGGATCCATCCCACATCATGCGCAGATACACATGGGCACCTGCAAGTGTGTCCGAGCTCTGTCTGTAACTCCCTGCTCCAAGAAAAACCACACCCTTTGGCCATCCTTCCAGCCAAGGAGTGCACACATTGTGCCTGGTCAGCCATAGTGGGGAGAAGAGCTTTGCAGGCCTTGGAAGTGGGCTTGGGCCAATTGACTGGGAATTCCAGCATCCCAGGTACCTGGAGCATGGCCTACAAATGGGGCAACGGGAAGCATGGGCTTTGGGTGACCTGCAGACTCATGTGTTACTGGGAGGGGCATAGACAGAGGAAAGCCACAGTGGGGTCTTCTTAAGCAGGGCACCCAGGGCAGTGGCCTGAGTTGCTCAGGTCTCAGGGAGAACTGGACATGGGATGCTAATGTCATTGATCAGTTTCTCAGACTTAGACTCATATGCAGGATTCCTTTGCTGTGTATTAACAGGTCATGTATAAAACTTTGATCCTTCTTTGGAAAAAAAATAATACCTTAGTGTACTGATTTTTGAAAATAACTGGTAATTTTTGTTTAGGCTTTTAAAATCAGGCTTTTAGACCTTAGCGGTAAGATTTTTTGTTTGCTACCATTTCTAATACCCTTATTCCCTCATCTTTTTTGGATTCATTTGTTGAAAGAAGTTCCCTAGTTATTCTTTCAGAAAGGATGTCATTTGGTAAACTTCATCCAAATCACCCTTCATTTTCTCACATTAAATCTGAGTTTGAAGTAGACACAAACTAGTATTCACTTTCCCTGAACACCTGGGAGAATTGATTCAGTGACCACTGGCATGTAGAATGACCACCGATGAAATTCTCGTCCTACCTGCACCCCATTCCCTTGTAAGTCATTTGTGTTCACCTTTCCTGGCAGCCTGGATATACTCATATATTCCTTTGTATCCAAATAGTGTGGAAAATATATCTACTTATGCTTATTTATATCACGTGTTTATTTATATCTAAATATATGTATATTTAGGTATATTTCTGAAAATATACCATGCTGTGTCCTTCAGTTGTAGAAATTTTCTTTTAATTCACTCAGTATTTCATCTCTTCCAATTTTTGTTCTTTTCTTTGTGAGACTCGTATAGACAGATGTTTGGGCTTGGCTCTATCCCTCACTCCTCCATGTCTTAACTCTTCTTATTCTTTCCATCTCTGTTTAAATGATATTTTTAGAGGATCCTTCCAGAACATTAATTCTTTTAGCTGTGTTCATTCTGTTTTAGACTAAGAATGTGTGCTTGTTTCCCAGGAATTTAAAAAAGACTGGTTTGTTCTTATTTTATAAATATTTGAAGATAAGAATTATATTTGTTTTTATACTTAAAGTTGGGAGAGAATAGGGAGCAAGATGGTTGCTGACTAGAAGGATTCACCACTTGTCTCCTCCACAAAGACAGAGAATACATCAAATACACAACTACACTTGGATGAAAATAATGAAAGGAGAGGCCTGGAACACATCAAAGGAGCAGGAAAGTCACTGGTGAGTACAGAAACTCAGGATAGCCATACAGAGAACGGAAGAAAATTCCTGGCCACCACCAACCCATTACCCAGCCAGAAACAGCAAAGACCCAAGAGGAGTTTCTCCCTGCAGGAAAGAGGGTCACAGCAGCCTGCTCACAAGTGCAGCAGCCTGGCCCAGGGTGACCATGTCAGCTGAGCAGCTGCAGAGAATCCTAGCATCTCTCTTGAAGGTGCAGGGTCCTGCACATGACCACACAACCTTACCTAGACTGACCCAATCTGGCTGAGGAACTGCAGTGAGACCCAACATCTCTCATGAGGGCACAGGGTCCTTCCCCTAACCATAGCAGCCTTACCCAGAGTGGCCACTTCAGTGAAACAGCTACAGAGAGTCCCAACATCCCTCTGAGGGGAAAATGGTCCCAACTAAAATTGCTGCCACCTCACCCAGAGTGACCCACATCAACAGTTGTGCTACAGAACAACCCAATGCTCCTCCTGCAGCGCCCACACCATGAATACAGCAACCTCACTCAGTGTTGCCTGCTTCTGCAGTCGAACTATGAAGTACCCCAACACCTCCTTTGTGGGTACAGGGCCAGCCTGGAACCTCAGTGACACCATTGAATCACCTACTCTAGGTAGGGAGATGCTGAGCATCTTAATGTCTCCCTCAAAGATTGAATTCCTAAACTTGATGCCCAGAAACCCCACCCAGGGTTATCCATTTAAGCTGAAGAGCTGAAGAGCCTGGAACCCCAGTGACACCACTGAATCACCTACTCTAGCTAGGGAGCTGCTGAGCATCTCAATGTCTCCCTCAAAGACTAAGTTCCTAAACTTGATGCCCAGAAACCCCACCCAGGGTTATCCATTTAAGCTGAGGAGCTTCAGAGCACCCCAGTACACCTATCAAGGTCATGGGTTACTACTTGGGGTGCCAGAGAGACCATCCACTTCAGCCAAGGAGTGACAGGGCACCCCAGTGCTTCTCCCAAGAACTCAAGATTTTCTCCACAATCCCAACAATCCAGCCCAGTGCCACTCAGCAAGGAACTACCAACAGCCCCAGTGCCTGGGCCATGGAGGCACTCACAGCCAACTCCAACAGTGAATATGGTTGAAGAAATCACACAGAGACTACACTAGTGCATCTACCCCAAACCACAACTAAAATACCCTATCCAAATGTCATTATAGAGCACATGTACAGGAAAGAGTCTCTCCCCTCAAAAGCTACTCCAGAGTATTAGAAGAAGCAACTGCTCCACTTATGCCCAGACATCAATATAGGGATACTAGCCATATAAAAAAACAAGAAATATGACATTCCCTCCAAAAATATAATAATTCTCTAGTATCAGATCCCAAACAGCAAGAAACCTATGAAGTGTATGAAAAAGAATTGCATGAAACAATCTAAGGAAACTCAATGAGATACAAGAAAATCTAAGGAAACTCAATGAGATACAAGAAAATCCAGATAGATGAGGCAAAGAAATGAGAAAAACAATCCAGGATCTGAAGAAGGAATTCAATAAAGAGAGATAGCTTAAAAAATAACAAACCAGAACTCTTGGAACTGAAAAATTCTTTCAAGGAAATAAAAAATACAACTGAGAGCTTAAGCAACAGACTAGAGCAAGCAGAAGAAAGAATTTCTGAACTCAAGAACAGGATTTTAGAAATAACCCAGGTAGAAACAACAACAACAACAACCCAAAAAAACAAACAAACCGAAAGAAAAAAAAAAGAAAGAAAGAAAGAAAAAAGAATTTGAAAAAGATGAAGAAATCCTATAAGAGCAACAGACAACCTCAAGTGCTCCAATGCCCAATTTGAGATGACCTTAAGCAGACAAACATCTTATTCATGGGTGTTCTAGAAGGGGAGGAGAAAGGAAAGGCATTGAACATCTATTATATAATGAAATAATAACTGAAAATTTCCCAAGTATTGGGAGAAATATGGACTTCCAGCCAAGAGGCTTGAAGATCCCCAAACAGATTCAACACAAAAAGGTCCTCTCTGAGACATGTTGTAGTCAGACTGTCAAAAGTCAAAGACAAAGAGAGGATTCTAAAAACAGCAAGAGAAAAGCATCAAGTCACCTGTAAGGAGGTCCCCATCAAACTAACAGCATATTTCTCAGCAGAAACCTTACAGGCTAGGAGAGAATGGGATGATGTATTCAAAGTATCAAGAGAAAAAAACATGCCGGAAAAGAATATTATACCCAGCAAAGCTATCCTTCAGAAATGAAGGAGAAATAAGGTCTTTCCCAGACAAACAAGAACTATGGGAGCACACTACCACAAGATCAGCCCTATAAGAAATCCTCAAGGGAGTCCTACATCTGGAATCCAAAAAATAATAATCACCATAATAAATACATGAGAAAGATTAAGACCCACTGGTAGAGCAGATACACAAATGAGAAAGAGAAAGTATGTCTTACCACCATAAATAACCAACAAACACTAAAGACAAACAATAAAAGGGAAAGAAGGAACCAAAAATATATAAAATGAACATTAAAAAAAATCAGTAAAATTCCAGGAGTAAGGCAATACTTTTCAATAGCAATCCTAAATGTAAATGAATTGAATTCCCCACTCAAAGGATATAGACTAGCTGAATGGATTAAAAAACTAGACCCAATTACATGCTGCCAAGAGGAAACTCACTTCACCTATAAAAATACACACAAATAGTGAAGAGATGGAAAAAGTTAGACTACACAAACAGAAACCATAAATGAGCAGGAGTAGCTATTCTCATATCAGATAAAATAGACTTTAAACCAAAGCTATAGAAAAAGAGGTCATTATATAATGATAAAGGGATCTACCAGCAAGAGGATATAACATTCATAAATATATGTGTACCCAACATCAGAGCACCCACATATATAAAGCAAATATTATTAGATCTAAAGAGAGAGACAGACCCCAATGCAATAATTGTTGGGGACTTCAACACTTCTCTCTCAAAACTGGACAGATCACCTGAGAAACAAATCAGCAGAGAAATACAAGATTTAGACTACACTTTAGACCAACTGGACTTGACAGACATCTACAGAACTTTTCATCCAACAACTATAGAATACACATTCTTCTCATCAGTACATGGAACATCCTCCAGGATAGACCAAATGTTAGGTACCAAGCCAAGCCTCACAAAATTTTTAAAAACTGAAATCATTTCAGTTATATTTTCTGACCACAATAAAACAAAGCTGGAGATCAATAATAAGCAAAACTTTGGAAAAATATATGGAAATTAAACAACATACTCCTGAATGACCTATGGGTCAAAGAAGAAATAAGCAGGAGATCAAAAAATTCTTGAAACAAATTAAAATAAAAGCACATCATACCAAAATCTATGGGATACTGCAAAAGCAGTACTCAGATGGAATTTTTTTGCAATAAGTACTTACATCAAAAGAATAGAAGTACTTCAAATAAACAACCTACCATTACAGGTCAAAGAACTAGGAAAACAAGAATAATCCAATACCAAAAGCAGTAGATGGAAAGTCATAATAAAGATTAGAGCAGAACTAAATGAAATAGAGACCAAAAAAATAAAAAAAAACAAAAACAAAAAAACAACAAAACAATTTGTTTTTTGAGAAGATAAAATAAATAGACAACAACAAAAAAAAAACAAAACAATTTGTTTTTTGAGAAGATAAAATAAATAGACAAGGCATTAGCTAGACTAACACAAAAACAAAAAAACAACAAAACAATTTGTTTTTTGAGAAGATAAAATAAATAGACAAGGCATTAGCTAGACTAACAAAAGAAAAGACCCAAACAAAAAACATCAGAAATAAAAAGGTGAAGAAAGAAGAGAGAAGACCCAAATAACAAAAATCAGAAGTGAAAAAGGAGACATTACAACCAATACCACAGAAATACAAAGAATCATTAGAGATTATTATGAACAACAATACACCAACAAATTCGAAAGTCCAGAGGAAATAGATAAATTTTTGGACACATATAAACTACCAAGTCTGAACTAAAAAGAAACAGACAATCTGAACAGACCAATAACAAGCAATGAAATTGAAGCAGTAATCAGCAGTCTCCCAACAAAGAAAAGGCCAGGACTAGATGTCTTCACAGCTGAATTCTACCAAACTTTTAAAAAAGAATAAATATGAATTCTTTTCAAACCATTCCAAAAAATTGAAGAGTCCATTCTCCCAAACTCATTCTGTGAGGCTAGCATCATCCTGATACCAAAATCAGACAAAGACACAACAACAACAAAAAAGCACTACAGGCTGATGTCCTTGATGGATAGAGACATAAAAATTTTCAGCAAAATATTAGCAAACAGAATTCAACAGCACATCAAAAAGATTATAATTATAATCAAGTGGGATTCATCCTAGGGATACAAGGATGATTCAACATACGAAAATCAATTAACTGTGACATACCACATGAACAAATGAAAGCCAAAAAACATATGATCATCTCAATAGATGCAGAAAAAACATTTGACAAAACTCAACATCCCCTCTGATAAAGACTGTCAACAAATTACATATAGAAGGAAAGTATCTCAACGACAATAAAAAACATATATGACAAACCCACAGCCAATATCATCCTGAATGGGGAAAAGCTGAAAGCTTTTCCTTTAAGAAAAGGAATAAGGTAAGGATGCTCACTCTCACCACTCCTATTTAGTGCAGTATTGGAGGAACTAGCCAGAACAATCGGGCAAGAGCAAGAAATAAAAGGCATCCAGATAGGAAAAGATAAAATCAAACTGTCCCTGTTTGCAGATGACAGGATTCTATATATAGAAAAACCTGAAGACCCCACCAAAAGACTCTTAGAGGTGATAAAATTCTGTAAATTTGCAGGATACAAACTGTATTTAAAAATCATTACCATTTCTATACACCAACAATGAACTAGCAGACAAAGAAATGAAGAAAGCAAGCCCATTTACAATAGTCACCAAACAAACAAACAAACAAACAAAACCTAGGAATAAATTTAATGAAGGAGGTAAAAGATCTCTACAATGAAAATTATAAAACACTGATGAAATAAATTAAAGAGGATACAAAAAAATGGAAAGACATTCTATGTTCATGGATTGGAAGACTTACTGTTGTGAAAATGTCCTTACTATCCAAAGTGATCTATGGATTCAATGGAATACCCATCAAAATACCAATGACGTTCTTCACAGAAATAGAAAAAAAAAAAATCCCAACACTCATATGGAACAATAAAAGACCACAAATAGCCAAAGCAATGCTGAGCAAAATAAAAAAAATAAATAAATAAGTAAAGCCAGAGGCATTATACCACCTGACTTCAAAATATACTACAAAGTTATAGCAACCAAAACAGCATGGTACTGGCATAAAAACAGACACTCAGACCAATGGAACAGAATAGAGAACACAGAAATCAATTCACATACTTACAGACAACTGATTTTTGACAAAGGCACCAAGAACATACACTGGAAAGGACAGCCTCTTTAATAAATGATGCTGGGAAAACTGGATATCCACATGTAGAAGAATGAAACTAGACCACTACCTCTCACTATATAACAAAATCAACTCAAAATGTATTAAAGACTTAGATATAAGACCTGAAACTATAAAACTTCTAGAAGTAAACATGGGGGAAACAATTAAGGATGTAGGATTGGGCAAAGACTTTATGAATAAGACCTCAAAAGCACAAGCAACAAAAGAAAAAATAAACAAATGGGATTATATCAAACTAAAGAGCTTCTGCCCAGCAAAGAAAACAAATAACAAAGTGAAAAGACAAACTACGGAATGGGAGAAAATATCTGCAAATTATGCATCTGACAAGGGATTAATATCCAGAATATACATGGAACTCAAACAATTTAATAGTAAAACAACAAATAATCCAATTTAAAAATGGCAAAGGAGCTGAATATATATTTCTCAAAAGAAGACATACAAATGGCGAACAGGTATATGAAAAAGTACTCAATATTACTAATCATCAGAGAAATGCAAATCAAAACTACATTGAATTATCAACTCATCCCAGTTAGACTGGCTATTATCAAAAAGAGGATAACAGATGCTGGTGTGGATGTGGACTGTAAATTAGTACAGCCATTATGAAAAACAGGATGGAAGTTTCTTGAACAACTACAAATACAACTACTATATGATCAAGCAACCCCATTACTGGGTATATACCCAAAAGAACGGAAATCATCATGTCAAAGGATACCTGCACCCCATATTTATTGCAGCTCTATTAACAGAAGCCAAGATATGGAACCAACCCAAATGGCCATCAACGGATGACTGGATAAAGAAAATGTGATAAAAAACACAATGGAATACTACTCAGTCATAAAAAAGAATGAAATTCTGCCATTCAAAGTGGTAGCATGGATGAGTTTGGAGAAAATTACATTAAGTGAAATAAGCCAGGCACTGAGATAGAAATACCACATGCTCTCACTCATAAGTGGGAGTAAAAAATAAATAAGAAAAAAAGAGAAAGAACAGTAATAATAATAATAAGTTGAACTTTCAGAACGAGAAAGCAGAACTGTGGCTACTAGAGGTGAAAAAGGGGGAGAAAGAATGGGGATATTGAGAAAATGGTTAATGGACACAAAACAGCTAGTTAGGAAAAATGTGATCTATTGGCATACAGTTGAGCTAGGCATCTATAATTAACATTAACTTATTGCATATTATCAAATGGCTGGAAGACAGGAGATTGAATTTCCTCATCACAAAAAAATGATTACATTTGGTAATGATTAATATGCTAATTATCCTGATTTGATTATCACACATTGTATACAGGATTGATGTTCAATTCTGCACCCCACAAATATGTATAATCAATTACATTTCAATAAAAAAGTTGTCTTTGCTTTTTTGTGTTGACAATATTTCCTTGGGGTTTATTAGCTCTTCAGTTTGTTGAATTTGGTGCTTCCTGTTGAAGGTGTTGGCTGTCTTCAAAAATTTGGTGATTCTTTGTTGTGTGTTCATATTTATGTTGTTGAAGAACTAGACTGAAGACTGAATTTCCTCAGCCCAAATAAAAAAATCCTGTTGGCTTTTCAATTAGTGTGAGTTCTTATCTCTGTAGTCTGCCTTCTGTGTTGGTGGGGATGGCAGGGTGAGGGAGACTGCCTTGCCTTGGGTGGTGGGGGAGGAAAATTTCCTTAACTGGAGCTTAGCCTTCCAGGGCCCCCCTGTTGGGGTCCCCACTATAGAATATGCCCTCAGAGCCTTAACCCGGGACCCAATTCCAGTCTCAAAGGCCCCATTTCATTTTCCCCCAGGTTATACTTCTGTCAAAGGCAAATCAGGGGCTGGCTGGTTAGCTCAGTTGGTTAGAGTGCAGCATTATAACACCAAGGTCATGGGTTGAGATCCAGAAGAGCTTTCCCTTTGTTAAAAGAATAGTTGATGGGCCATTAGCCTGATGGAAAGTATCACAGCTGCCTGGGCTCACACACGTGTGAGGACAGGTGCCAAACTTACTCACAGCTGCCTGGACTCACACACGTGTGAGGACAGGTGCCAAACTTACCTCACTCTTCCCAAGACCATCTCTTAATTACTGACACACTTGCCTCTTCTTACACAGCCTTCCTTTGAGCTTCTCTAGTACGTTGTGGTTTTCTTTTTCTTTTTTTTTCTTTTTCCCCTTATCCTCAAAGGTCTATTCTCTTCCATGTGTTTGGCTGTGGATTTTCTCTTATGCGGTTTTTATCCTCAGTTGGATCCCATCTGCTTTATAAGTTCTCTACTGATAGCTCCTTTATATTTTTCAGTGTGATTATGAATTGATTTTTTTGTTTTCATTGCCAGTACCTTAACATATACTTTTATTTTTTACTGAGGATGTAGGTATGAGGGAATGTCAAAAAGTCTGTGGGAAGATGGAATTAAAAGATAAATATAAAAAATATAAACTTTATTTCTCAGCATAAGCTCCACCAAGTTTAAGACACTTTCGTAAGTGGTGGTACCAGACATCTAGTCCATCCCTAAAGAACTGGGAACTGAACCACACCAATGCAGTCTTTTCTACATTATTAACTGAAGAAGAATGGGTGCCATTTAAAGATTTCTTAAGATTAGAAATCAAAAAAGTCAGAAGATGCCAAATCAGGACCGTAGGGTGGATGCCTAATGAGCATGAAAGGAATGAGCATGTGCATTGTTGTGGTGAAGGACTCTGGTGTAGCTTTCCCAGGCCTTCTTCTGCTAAAGTTTTAACTAACTTTCTCAAAACACTCCCCAAATAAGCAGATGTTATCAGTCTTTGGCGCTCCAGAAGGCCAACAAGCAAAACGCCTTGAGCATCCCCCCAAAGTGTTGGCATGACCTTTGCTCTTGACTGATCCACTTTTTGCTTTGACTGGACCACTCCCACCTGCCATTGCTTTGATTGTGCTTTGTCTTCAGGATCATACTACTAAAGCCATGTTTCATCTCTGGTTATAATTCTTGAAGAAATGCTTTGTGATCTTGATCCCACTTGTTTAAAATTTCCATTGAAAGTTGTGCTCTTGTCTGCAGCAGATCTGGGAGCAACAATTTTGGCACCCATTCACAGAATGCTCAACTGTAATTTTTCAGTGAGAATTGTGTAAGCTGAGCCAATTGAGATGTCTATGGTGTTGGCAATTGTTTCTGCTGTTAATTGTTGATCCTCTTTAATTAGGGCATTAAGATTAATTTTTTCCTCACAGTGGCCTCACCTTCAACATCATCTCATCCCTTCTTAAAATGAGTTATCCATTTGTAATGAGTATCTAATTTCTTTGGGACACTGTCCCCATAAACTTTTCATAAAGCATCAGTGATGTCACCATTCTTCCACCCAAGCTTCAGCATCAATTTGATTTTTGTTCTTGCTTCTATTTTAGCAGAACTCAGGTTGCTCTGATAGGGGCTCTTTTCAGAACTATCTTATCCTTCTTAGTGCTTCTAACTAGATCCTGTTCAGACATGTACGACTTTATTTTGGTGCAAAAAAAAATTTGAAATCTATGAGAGATTTTTCATAATATACATTTTCCATGAACTTTTTGACTCAGGTTGCTCTGATAGGGGCTCTTTTCAGAACTATCTTATCCTTCTTAGTGCTTCTCACTAGATCCTGTTCAGACATGTACGACTTTATTTTGGTGCAAAAAAAAAATTTGAAATCTATGAGAGATTTTTCATAATATACATTTTCCATGAACTTTTTGAAGACCCATCATATATCCTTCTATAGGATCTCTAGGCAGAGCCCTATTCCAGCTCTCCTCCTATGACTATGCTACTTGATATGACAGTCACTAACCACAAGTGGCCATTGAGCACTTGATTTTGAAGACTCTGTACAAAGAAAAAGGAATGTAAAATATCTTATTAATGATTTTTATATTAATTATGTATAACATTTTTATTATTTTGAATGTATTGGCTTAAATAAAATAAAGTCTTAGAGTTAATTTCACTTGTTTCTCTTTACTTCTATAATGTGACTACCACAAAATTTTAAATTGCATATGTGACTTGTGCTACATTTCTATGGAACAGCTGCGCTCTACACTGTTACAGGAACCATTCCTAAGATAAAATTAGAAGAAATAGGTCAAGATGATGATCTGAATATGTACATTGCATCCATTCTCAAATCTTATCACCTCACACAAAAGAATGAAATAAATTGTGCTCTTAAAAAGTGCAGTGTGGATGGAAAAGAGACGTCAGACCAGGGGTATATTTCTTCGTTAGAATTTACGTAATTCAGGGATCAAAGGTAGAAAGGTAGAAAAAGGCTCAGGGAAAAATTCCATGTTTCCAGCTTGAGAAAATGGGTCAATATTGTCCTGTTAATCATGTGAATTGGGATGCCACAGGAGGAGAAAAGAGTCGGAGTAGACATGTCAGTGGAGGTATGAAGAGAGTGAATTTGGTTCTGGACGTGTGATGTTGGAGGTGTCTCTGGGCTGTCCACACATCTGATAGACAGACAACAACAGCATGGGGCTGGGGACAACCTACAGGAGTGGGTGCTTGCAGTGTGAGATGAGGCTGATGAGAAATAGGCTTGAAGGAAATGGAGTATCAGCAAAGGTGACCTTGATAAATTTTTATACACCACGACCTAAGGTAGCAATGGTGAGAGGAAGGCGTTGGATAGACACTGCAATTTAACTAATTTCCAAAGGGCCAACAGTAACTTCTGATACCCTTAACTGTTTCAGGAGTGACTAGCTTATGAGGTGTGTTCTAATCAGTGAAAGCCTTTATCAGGTACGAGTTTTTAAGAGGTGGCTCATAAGTAGGAAAAGAAAAAAGTGCAAATTGCAAACAAAGAAAGTTGGCCATGGAAACCAAAGAGCCTCACCCTGGGTTTGATTGGGATGAACAAATCTTGCTCTTATTTCTGCATGTTTATAAAAGATTCTACTAAGAGGTTGAGCTAACTATGGTAGGAAATGTAACCAAATTCATGTTAACTCTAAATTTAAAGCAGAGTACAAGGACTTTCAAATCCTTAGCACTTGGCCAAAGGGAGATTCCTATTGTTTCTAATGCTATAGTAATAGAATTTAAAAGGGGAAAAGATCTCTTGTAAATGGCTAGAGGCATGAATTATCTTTATTTCTTTTCTGTGGCCTACATTTGGGACGCACACCAGCACAGAGCATATAATCAATGTCAAATATATTTAAGCTAGGGCTTCAGGTCAATGTGGAAACTTTTACTAATTCTCAAGTTGAAGTCCATCTAGAATATTCTGGAAGATCTACATGGAAAACTTGATTTTGTTTCTAACATTTTGAAAAAATCGCTAGCCAGAAAAGGTTTATGTTGAGTTAAAAATATAATCTATGGTGTGGATTCAAAATAAACATGAAACACAACATAAAGACAATGGCAGGAGATTTCTGTTAAGCAGCCCAAGCATCTGTTTTTGGCATTATGACTTTTTGGATTCAAGAAAAACAAATTTGAAAGTATGAATTCATCACTGATTGGAACAATCCATTATCCAGATTTTGGAGTAGATTCTGATCAAATTATGAAATAATACATAAAGAGGCACCGACATGGTGTAGACAGGCAGACAGAACAGCAACTGTCACGGGTAAGAGCTCAGAGGCAGGAGAAGCATGCTATGTTCAAAAGGAGAAAAAAGGCCACGTGGCTGGAATTTCACAGGGCTGGGTAGGTGGGGAAGTGGTGGGAGATGAGGGCAGACAAGCAGAGGATTTAGTTCTATTTGTGGGGGGATGCCTTTGGCAGGTTATCATCAGAGAATTGTTATGATCCAATTCACCGTAAACCAAAATCACTCTAGTTGCTTGGTGGATAACAGAACATTGGAGGGAGTGGGAAGTGAGAGACAAGCTATGAAGTTAATGCCATGGATTAGGGGACAGGAGAAAGTGGTTTTATCTGTGATTGCAGCAGATGAGACGGTACGAAGAGGCTCACTAGAAACAGTTTTGGAGCAAAAACTAATCAAAGAGGTTTGTGGAAAGTTAGCACATGAAAGAAATCCAAGACAATGCCTATGTTTTTGGCCTGAGCAACTGATATATGGGGGTGATATCTACTGAGATGAAAAAGACTAGAGAAAAGTAGGTTTGAGGCAAGTGAGGGTTCTGTTTGGACCTGTTACATTTGAGATGCTCATTAGATACTCAAGGGGAGATGCGGAGTTGGCAGTTAGATCAACGAGTATGGAGCTGAGAAGGGAAGTCTGAGCCAGAGATAACAGATTTGGGTGATGTCAGCACGCGGATGCTATTTAAAGCCCTGGGACTAGATGAGATCATCTAGGGGTAGAGGAAGCACTTAGGAAAAGAGCTCCCTGGGGCAGTCAATGTCCCAAGGTACAGGAGAGCAGGAGAAAGCAAGGATTTTTAAGGGAAGTGGCTAGAGAAGGGAAACTAGGAGGTAAGGTGGCCCAGAGCCTAGAGGAGAGAGTGGTTTAACAAGGATGGACTAGTCCATGGGCTCAAACTGCTGAGGGATGACAATGCAAAAAGCAAGCTGAACAAAAGACCTGGCAAAACTTAAGTCAGTGGGGACTTCATAAGACTTAAGAGACTGCAGTCCTTGTACAGGTTCTCCTATGCACAAATTACTCAAGATTTTCCCTAAAATGGGGATTATAACACTAAATATAATGCCTTGTTTATAGAAGCAGCAAATAACATACTTTTCGGCATTTTGCACTTTTCAAAGATTTACATTTTTAGTTAACTGTGACTTAAAAAAATCTTTGAACGACACTAATATCTTATTCTGAAGTAAATGCTACTTAGTTGAGGAGTTTAGAGTATGTCAGTAACTCAATATTTTATTCCTCTGGCACAGAGATGCGTCGACACATCCATGTTTCTGTGTATGAGGCAGTGCCTGCCACACTGTAGGGAAAATATAGGAAAATGTTCAGGGCCTCTCAGATGTTCAGAATCTTGCCGAGCATTTGATGTAAATATGCACGTGCACCCAGATGTTCCTTGGTTATTGTCTAATGTAATTACGCATGTGCACCCAGGTGTCCTGGGTTATGACTTAAGTATAAAGGACGAGTGGCTCTGATCCACGGTTCCCCCTGCCCCTGGGATTCCCTGGGCAGGGGGAGGGGGGCTACAACTGCTGCTGGAGGCTGTTGGTGCAAGCTGTTGCTGCCAGGGCCCCCAGGACCCTCTGGAAGGCCACCGCCACTGCCGCTGGAGGCTGCTGTAAGCTGCTGCTACTGCTGCTGAGGACTGAGCTCATGCCACCTGCCAACAGCTCCCAGGATCTTTCCCAATTACCTAGCATGGACCTGTGTGTGAGGGGTCTGGTGACCCAGCCTGGCATGTGAGGGGTCTAGTGACCCAGTATGTACAGTGGGTTTGAAAGGTCTGAGCCCAAGCCCTGACAATACAAATGGAAACTTAGTGTAATTAAAATAATGAAATGTTTTTGCTTTAGTGATGAAATGCCTAGCTATACGTTAGCATAGCTATTGCCTTGCCCCGTGTTGGGAAAATACAGGAAAATGGTCAGGGCCCCTCAGATGTTCAGAATCTTGCCGAGCATTTGATGTAAATATGCTCGTGCGCCCAGGTGTTCCTTGGTTATTGTCTAATGTAATTGCGCATGTGCACCCAGCTGTCCTGGGTTATAGACCTAAGTATAAAGGACTAACGGCTCTGATACACGGTGCTTCTCCGGATGCTCAGAGAGGTCACGAAGGTGGCTGCTCCTAGTTCTGAGTAAAGCCTATTAATTTATTACCCACGGCTCCCAGGACCTTTTCCCATTGCCTGTCTCGTAAACCTGCGTGTGAGGGGTCTATGAGCCCTAGCCCTGCTGGGAGTCGTGTAGCTTCACACCCTGACACCATACAACTGGCTATATCAGCAGGATTCTTATAATGGCCCTAACCTGACACACACTATTAGATATAATGTTCCTGCCACATCTGTAGAAGGCATTAGATAAATACTAGCTTACCTTCCCTCCTCAAAACAGTGGTTGGGTGCCAATTATGTGCCAGGCACTGTGTTTGGCACTGGGAAAATAAGCAATGGATGAGAAATAGATCCTGACAGATGAGTTTACAGTGACTTTAACCACTGCAGATACTGGTAGTCCTGACACTGCGGAGTTTTTATTTAGGAAAGGGAGTCTCAAGAAGTGGTTCCCCAACTAAAAGCTTCAGCAAAACCTGGGAACTTGTTAGAAATGCAAATTCTAGGGCCCCACCCCAGACCTGCTGGTTCTTAAACTCTGGGGTGGGGCCCAGCAACCTGAGTTTTAACAAGCCCACCAGGTGATTCTCATGCATGCTTAAGTTTGAGAACCACTGTTAAGGAGGACAGCAGGCTATCATCTGGGGAGTTAGCTCATTTAAGCTCGGTGTTTAAATTACAGTACCTAGAGAGAAAATATCAAATATAGAGGTGATGGTAGTATTTATCACTGTTTTATTTCTGAAGCCCATACTTGATTATTTTGGCTTAAAGCATATTTGACTCTACTTTTGGCTCAAGACTATAAGGAGCTATTTAAAATTTTTGCATTTATTTCTGTTATATAAGTAAAACCGTTGAGGGATTCTGAGAAAATCACCCAGCTGCACAAATTGGTCCCAGTATAAATGTATAGAATAAATATATCGCTGTCAGCTGCACTGGACACTCCAGCCAGGTGGCAGGTCCCTGTTTTCTTTGTCAGGGCTCCCTTACATTCTCCTAGCAGCTGTTTTGAATGTTCTATTTGCCTGTCTGCTTATCACCACCAACACACAATCTTACCACTTACTCTTCATAGATAAAATAAATTATTGGAAAAACTTCCTGACATTAATCCTGAAAATTTACCTAGCTCCATCACATCTTTGTGTAAAGACACAAAGATCATGTTTACATGCTGCTGGGCTGGGCCACAGACCCTTCAAACCCGTTCTGTGCAGACTGGGTCAGAAACCTCTCATATGCAGACTGGGTCACAGACCCCTCATATGCAGGTGATGAGCTAGGTAATTAGAAAAGATCCTGGGAGCCACTGGCAAGGTTGACATGCTTTATTCAGACGTGAGCTCAGCCCCCAGCCTCCTCAGCAGCAGCATACAGCAGATCCAGCTGCTGAGGGCAGTGGCGGCAGCCTACCGGGGCGTCCTGAGGACCCTGTGAATCAGAGCCGTTAGTCTTTTATACTTGTCAGATAACCCAGGGACACCTGGGTGCGAGTCAGATAACCAAGGAACACCTGGGCACACATGTGCAATTACATCAGGCACTAGCCAAGGAGCACCTGGGCACACGTGCACAGTTAATGTATTTACATCAAACAGGCTAGGTCATGCTTGGCAAGATTCTGAACAGCTGAAGGAGCCTGACCATTTTTCATTTTCCTTACAGATGCAAAAGGCATAACTGCTCTAATATAAGTCTAAGTCCATTGGGACCCATGCCCCACTGCTATATCGTAAACCCTGCACTGTCCACTAGTAAGTATCTTTCCTTCAGTATTTAAACACGCTAGGAAGTGCTTTCATCTTAAAAAGAAAAGCTAACTCTTGTCTTGATTTCACATCATTTTTAAGAAGCTATTGATCTTAATTTTTTATCTTACGCAGCAAATTTCTAGCACTGGTCTATCTTATGTTCTTCATATCCCGATTAACCACCATGGCATTTGGCTTATGGCAGGCTCTCAACTAAGATTTGCTGAATAAAATGGCTGAACATACACCTGAAAGGAAACTTGGAAATACAGAAAGTTACCCCCCCCAAAAAAAAAATCATGTATGATTTCTTTATCCAAATAAAACCACCACAGAAGTTTTAAATAGCTAACATCTTTGTATTTATATTCCTAGTCTTCAAAAGACAGACAATAGCTTGATGAAGTTTTAGAAAAAACACTGCTTGGAGTAGAAATGGTATTCAATTATTTGTGCAAATATTATCTAGAACAAATAGAGATAATTGAAATTCAAAGAAAATGCTTTTACTTAAAACTCTGAATCCATCACACCCAATCAAACCTTTATTGAAACAGCTAATAAACAATACTATGCAAAGGAGGTTTATTTTTTCTCCTTCCCATTGCCCAAATTTATGGAACTAATAATCAAAATAATTGACATTTTGCAATAGAAGAGAAATAATGAAGAGGAACTGGTAACAAATGAAACAACTGATTCTTTTTTTTGAAGAAAACTTATACAGCATTCTTCCTCCAACTTTCTTTTAAAAGACATATATTGCAGGTGGGAAAAGGCCAGTGAGACAAAAAAGGGAAAGAGGTAACTAATGAATGAACATCATCAGGAAGATAGGGAAGTATAGTCTGAAAGAGAAATATTACTGTTCTTAATGATATTCAGAGAAAATCACGATTATTTACTTTGCAATTATGAAAGATTTTAGAAGAAAAAAATTGAAGATTAAGGTGGCTTAACTCTCCAGATCAAAATATTTTAATTTGCATGTGCCAAATTTTACAGCACCCTATTATCACAGAGCTATATTATCACTAATTATCACTTGGCCAATGACACCTTCAGTAATTCTCACCTAAAAAGAAATACAGTCTTTAGTCACTCGTTCTTGAAGACTAAATGGCAGAGAAACATAGTGAGGTCTCCTATTGTATGGTGCCCATTGGATTTTACAAAATATCCTGTTGCACATTCTACTCAATTAGTACTTAATGTGTTATACCACAGACACATTCCAGCTGTAGGAAAAGAATATTAAAGAGAAAAGGGAGCTTGCTCTCAAAACAAAAAAAGGACACATAGAAAGAAAAGAATGGCCCAGGCCTTAGTTTATAAAAGAGATCCAGAATAAAGTAAAGATAACCATACTTGCAAAAAAGGAGTACCATGGCCCAAGTTAAAGAAATTTTGCAATTTCAATCTGTTCTTTAAAAAATTCTATAGAAGAAATTAGCACAGATACAGCTCTTCATGTTATTTTCACAGTGAATATTCACAGACTTATGCAAAATCAAAATTACTACCCTTAATAAGAGCTCTGACTTCCTTCTGCAGACTATTCTGTCTGGCAATTTGTAGCTATGGAGGCTCTATCCAAAGATGATGTTTTATTGATTTTTAATGCATCACATAAAGGGTCTTTCATGTATAGAATACGTAAAGGAAAAGACTCTAAGATTAAATACTTCTGATAAAAGGCCCACTGAAGTCTATTAGTCTTGTCGTGTGTTAAGATGGCACACGTAGAGATGTCAGCAGGTTTGTTGTGTTAGGATATGTGCATTTAATCAGCGCTTAATAATAATGGTAAGTTTGATAAATGTTTGTCATCATAGGTAAAGCAACAAAACACAGTTCTGCAGCATAGGATGAAGAAAATGTATCACAGAAATGAAAATGCAGAATTTAAGATGAGTTGAACACCATCATACTTATGCAATTTACTCTTTTTACCCTTCTCTTCTTTCATGTACAAATATGATTTTATTGAATTTTATTTTGGCTAAATGGTCAGAGCTTTAGTTTTAAATCTCATAAAGAATATATGATATGATTTCTTTGATTTTTTTTCCAAACCCCAGAGCTCCAGGAAAATATGCCAACTAAAGATAAAAATAAAAAGACTTCATTTCACTATTTTTACTGAAGCCATTAGGATCAATTATGTATCAATTTGAAGCCATTAGAATCAATTATACATTAATAATAGTAAAAAGTCTCCAAATAATGAGTGCCTTGGGAGTGAACACACTTTGTATTTCAACTCAGGTACAATTGTCAAATATTATTTTACAACAAGTGTCATTGCTATAAATTATAGGAAATGTGTAATGGGAACATGTGGGAGATGAGAGAGAGATATTGGACTAATCATGTAGTACATCTTTTAGAATATCTGAAAAATAAAAGGAAACAAAGAGGGAAATAAACATCTTGCCCTGTTATCAGACTGCAAAATAGTAATACAGTTTTTACTCTCAGTTTTCAACCAGCTAACCCTCAAGAGGTACAAAATCTAGAACAAAGGATATTTTATTATTAAATCATATTAGAAATATCTTGGCATTAGTATTAATATTAAAAACATGCAAGTGAAAGTTTTTTTTTTTCCAAATTGAACTAAAATCCACTTTAATATCAACTGGGATTCAAGAATAGAATATAAGCCTACTTATTGGCACACCTGTCTCGGGTTATAGCAACCAAACAACAGCTACACTCACTGTCTTCTTTCAGTAGCTCGAGCATAACCTCCAGGTCACTTTTCTCTACCCAGATTTCAATCTGTAGAATTGACCAAGAATATAAACCAGACTGGTCTCTGGCAAGAACAGTGGAGTATGTTGTTGACCAGCTTGTGATGATACTTTCTATTATTTCTATTCAGAGGTGGGAATTCATTAAAAATTCAATGTATTTTGCCTATTCCACTTTTTCATTTTTTCTAAAAAAGCATTGGTATGACTAATTGATTGATATGACCCCCCACAAAGGGTTTGCAGACTGCATTTGAAAAAATATTGCTCCAAGACTTACTATTAAGGCTCACTTGTACATTCATCCTCTGGTTGGCTGAGCTCTACTGAGAATAAGGTAAAAAATTACCAGTGTACCCAGAGAAACTACCCAGCTGATTGTTCTGGAGTCATAGGGCTACAGGTTTAGAAAATCTTGTTCTCTAAGTAGCAATAAAAATTAAATCTGGTAAATTCTAAGCATCACTTCATTAAGCAATCCATGAGATTCTATACTATATATTAATAGGCATAATAATTTTCAAGGTTTCCAAGACTGTGTCAGACTTGGTAGATTTTGAGGGTCAAAAGAAAAAAAAAATTGAAAACTAGGCTTTTACACAATTGTAAAGTTCAGTCAAACAAGGGCCCTACGAGATAATTTAGGAAAGCCTCTTTACTTGAGTTCTTGTCAGTAGGTCATGGACAGCTTCGGTCACCTAGCAGTGTCCAACTAACAAGTGTCCTGTACTGTGCAAAGTTTCAGTTTTCAAGGATATATATATATGTATATGAAGTTTCATTTGAACACTACAGTCTACCTTGTTTTGAAATTTTTATAAGTGTTTGAATTCCATACTACTACTTATGAAAAATATAACAGTTTAAGGTATATGAAAACAAAATTATATCACTAACCAGTTTATGTATACATATATATATAGATATAGATAAATAGAAATAGATATATCAGTTTATATATAAACTCTCTCTTTGTAGTTCTCTGGTTGATTCATTCCCTGTCTTCTCTCTTCTCAGTTACTTATACTCGAACATGTTTCCCCAGTGTGTTTGAGGCAGTTGAATGAAATTCTCGCTCTCTCTCTGGAAGTTTCAGAATTATAATAGTTCTTGGGATATAGATAAGGAGGTCTCTGAGAATCTGATTTGTAAGTGACTAGATTCAGACCCTGGCAACAGATAGTCCTAATTAATCTATTTGCCAAGAAGCAATTATTGAGCTGTGTACACCTCAATTATCACTGTGTACACCTCGATTATCATTGTGTACACCCAGGGACTTTGCTGTGCTGAACTCTTAGCTTTCCAGAGACTCTTGTGATAATCCCTGGAGCATTGCAGATCCTAAAGGAGGAAGGTTCTGGGCAAACACACTGGTTTCCCCTGCACTGTTCCCAATACTGACAGGTAGATGGTGGGGAGGTGCTTCTCCTCAACCTGAAGCTAAGGGAGACTTTCTGTTCTATCTGTGTTGATGGAGACCAAAAGCATAAACTCTTAGGACAGAGGACTTTTATTCTACATTAATTAGGCTTGGTGTTCCACAAGGATAACAAGCAAGAAGAACTTAAGCAAGCAAGGTCTTTTTGCTGCAAGCTTGTTGAGTCTAACAGCTAATTTAGAAGTCTCAATAAATCACTGTCTAGGCAAACAATTTTGGCAGTGTTATCATCATCTGGCTCTCTTTATTCAAGCTGAGTAATCAAACACCTGTTGAATACCTACCACACACAAAGTACTTTCATAGATTCTGTAAGGAACACAGAGAAACATAAGACTGGGTCCTGCTTTTGAGCTGCTGATATCTAATTAGAAAAACAATTTTCAATAAAAGGGAATAGCCATAGCAAAAAGAGAATTACTTGGCTTTCTTGCCTGCATTACTCAGGGTTCCCCAGAGATATAAAACCAAGAGGATGTGTGTGTGTGCACGTGCATGTATGGGTGGGTGGGGAGAGGGGGAGGGAGGGAGAGAGAGAGAGAGGGGGAGAGAGAGAGAGAGATTTACTTTAAAGAGAGAGAGAGATTTATTTTAAAGAACTGATTCACTTAATTTTAGAAGCCAGCAAAATCTACAGGGTAGGCCAGGAGAGTGGAACCCAGAGAAGAGTTGATGTTGCAGCTCAAATCTGAAAGCCGTCTGAGGCAGGATTCTCTCTTCCTCTGGGGAACTCCATCTTTTTCCTCTTAAGGACTCAACCGATTGCATGAGGCCCACCCACATCTGTAGAGAGGCCCATCCCTTCACCCTCCAGATTATTATGGAGGATAATCTGCTTTCCTCAAAATCTAAAAATTTAAATGTTAAAATCATCTAAAAAATACCTTCATAGTGACATTTAGGCTGGAGTTTGACCAAATACCTGGGTATCATAGTCTACCCAAGCTGACATACAGAATTAACAATCACATTGCCCTTTGCAAAAAATGGTCAATACATTTGTTTTTAATTAGGCTGTAAGATTTATTGGGAGTTAGTTCCCTCCTGGAAGCTGCAATTTATCTCAGTTTGCATGAGCTCTGTCACCTTTGTGTCCCTGTTAATCCTGATCAAAGAGCCTGGTTTGGGAATCAATCCTTCTTCTGAGAGGGAAGTGGTGGAGCAAAAGCACATACAGGCGGCCCCGGTCAACCTGCGGCCTCCTGGTGAGCTCCCCCTGGGAACGTGCCAGAAGGCTTCTAACCCTACTGCATTTCCTTCTGCCAGTGCTGTTAGCAGGCCAACTGCGAGTCTTGGCCAAATTGTCTGCCAATATTTTCTATTTTAGATAATTTTTTTCTTTCTGAAACCTGACAAACTGGAGCTAGACTGAAAAGCTCTGAGGAAGGCCCAGGGCTCCTTACCCATGCGGAGCAGCAGAAAGTCCATAAGGAGAACACAGGAGAAGACAATGTATTAGGATCTGGCAATTCAGGCCTTTAAAACAATTTCTGAAAAAGTTTTCAACTCCAAAGGGAAACTTCAAATTTCAATAGTTCTTGGACCAAAAAGATCTCATGTTCGGAAGAGAGAAAAAGCCCAGTTTCTCCAAGAATCTATCATGGGTTTGCTTCACTCCCAGCACAGTCATTGATTGCTTTTCTTCTTTATTGGATTAATTGACCTGGTGCTCCTGCTTTGGTTTAAAAGTGAAACATGAAGAACTTACTATTAATAAGGTAAATGAGAGTATGACACTAAATACATTCAGTGTCTACAGACCTGGTCTAGAAAAGGGGTTTTAGGTGACTGAAACAGGCAAGAGGTCAGTATGACGTTCATATTAATGAGTAGGATATTACAACTTATAAAGAAAAAATATAAAAGCAATACATACAATAGAATATTATTCAGACTTACAGAGGAAGAAAATCTTGTAATATATTACAACATGGTTGAAACTTGAGGACAAAATGCTAAAATGAAATAAACAAATAACAAAAAGATGAATACTGTATGATTCCATTTACATGAGGTAACTAAAGTAGTCCAAATCATAAAAAGTAGAATGGTGTTTGCCAGGGGCCAGGAGGCAAGGTAAATGGGGAGTTGTTGTTTAATGAGTACAGAGTTTCATTTTTGCAAGATGAGAAAGTTATTGAGCTCTGCTGCATGACGATGTGAATCTATTTAACACTACTGCACTGGACACTTAAAGAGACTTATGATAGGAAATTTTATGTTATGTGTTTTTTACTACAATTAAAAATAAAAATTAAAGAGAAGACCCAGAAAAAGAAAAAAAGTAAACAAAATTATAAATATATATATCTGCAAAACACCTTCTACTTAAGGCCCAAATAAAAAATTCCTATTAAAAATGTCCAAAGAAGATATGCAAATTGGCAAGAAGCACAGGAAAAGATGCTCAACATCACTAATCATTAGAGAAATGCAAATCAAAATCACAATGAGATACCACTTTACACCCATTAAGATAACTATTATAAAAACAAACAAACAAAAGAACCTAGAAAAGTGTTGGTGAGGATGTGGAGAAACTGGAACCTTGTGCATTGTTTACACAGTCACTATGGAAAACAGTATGGCAGATGCTGAAAAAATTAAACATAGACTGGTGATCCAGCAATTCCAGTATGGGTATGTACCCAAAAGAACTGAAAGCAAGGAACTCAAACAGAGATTTGTGCACGCGCGATCATAGCAGTATTATTCAAAATAGCCAAGAAGTGAAAGCAACTCAAATGCTCATTGATGGATGAATGATTACAAAATGTGATATACACATAAAATGAAATATTACTCAGACTTAAAAATGAAGGAAATTCTCATGCATGCTACAAGGGATGAACCCTGAAGACACTGTGCAAAGTGAAATAAGCCATTACAAAAGGACAAATGTTGGATGATTCAATATATACGAGGTTCCTAGAGAAGTCAAATTCATAGAGACAGCAAGTGAAGGTGGTTGCCAGGGGCTGGAGGAGGGGAGAATGGGGAGTTAGTGTTTAATGAGTTCAGAGTTTCAGTTTGGGAAGATGAAAAGGTTCTGGAGATAAATGGTGGTGATGGTTGCACAACAATGTGAATGTACTTAGTGCCATTAAACTGTACCCTTAAAAACAGTAAAAATGGTATTTTTTATGTTATGTATATTTTACCTCAATAAAAAAATGCACTAGAGAAAATACAAATAGAAAAAATTTCATTTATTTATTTCAAAATAAAATAAATAAATATCACCCATAATTTTCACCATCCTAGCATTCCACTGTTAAGCTTTTCTTCTGGTGTTTTCTGTTCCATGCATATTTTTATGTAGTAGTTATTTCCTTCATGGTACCTTAGAGTCTTTGTGATTTTTTTTGTCTATACCTCTAGTATCGGAAAATTGTTTTGTTCATTTCTTTTCAATTTGGGAAATATTGCGATGCTGAATGTCTTTGCTTATAACTTTTTGTATTTTGTGTTATTTTCTTAGGATAATTTCCTGTAATCGAATCATTGAGTCAAAGGCATGAATCCACCTTTAATATTTAATATAAGAGCCAAATTGCTTTTCAAAAGATCTGTATTAAATTATAATGCTATTAGCAAGGTATAAAGGTACTATTATCATCCTGCCCTCATCAGAGATTAGGTCATATCATTTCAAAAAGTCTATTTATTTAATGGGAAAAAAAAATTGTATCGCATGATTTAAACTTGCATTTCTTTTAAATCATTAGTGAGGATAAATTGTTAATGTGTCTCTATATGACTCTTTAGTAGCTGTATATTCTTTTTTAAAAATTGTTTTGACAGAGAATTTGTATCAGTTCCTCTTTGAAGGTTTGGTAGAACTCTGCAGTGAACCCATCGGGTCCCGGGCTCTTCTTTGTTGGGAGCCTTCTGATAACAGCTTCAATCCCTTTTATTGTTACCAGTCTGTTCAGATTTTCTACATCTTCTTGGCCTCAGTTTTGGTAGTTTGTATTTGTCCAGAAATTTATCCATTTCCTCCAGATTTTCAAATTTGTTAGCATATAGTTGTTTTAGTAGTCTCTAATGATTCCTTGTATTTCTGAGGTATTGGTTGTAATATTGCCTTTTCAGCTATTCCATTGCTGGGAATATACCCAGAATATTCTATAGAATATTCTATAGAATATACTACTCTGCTATAAAAAAGAATGAAATACTACCATTCACAACAACATGGATGGACTTAGAGAAAATTATTTTAAATGAAACAAGTCAGGCACACAAAGAGAAATACCATGTGTTCTCACTTATTTATGGGAGCTAAAAATAAATAAATAAACACACAAACAAATAAAGGAGGGGGAAGAAGACACAACAATCACAATAATTTCTTGAACTTAAGACAAGTGAACAGATATGATGTACCAGGGGGAGGGGAGAGAGGTGGAGGAAAAGGAATGGGTAAAGGGTCATGAAAATTAACTACAATATATATTAAGAAGTTAAAATAAAACTGAAAAAAAATTGTTTTGACAAGGCTGGCTGGTTTGCTCAGTTGCTTAGAGTGTGGTGCTGGTGACACCAAGGTCCAGGGTTCAATCCCTACACCAGCCAGCACCCCCCACCCCCCAAAATTGTCTTGATATGTAATCTGCTAATGTTTTTATAGCTTTCTGTCAATGCTTCTCATTTTATTTATTTTTAAGCCACATGGAAATATTAAAATGTTATCTAATCAATTGTGTTGAGTCTTACTTATACAGCTTTTTTTCTGCTGTTCTTCTCTCAAATCTTTGAAGACTATTCCATTCATCTCCCCCAGTTTCTCATAGTTTTGATGTTGCATACCTAGCTCCTCTTCCATTTGGAATTTACTGTAATACACAGGACAGATTTTGATGTTCAAAGAGGCAGAGGAGGGCACATAAAATGGGGGAACAGCATTAGCAAAGTTTTAGAAGTAGGATTCCATGAAGAGTATTTGGAAAGTGTAGGAATAATACACTTGTCTGGGTGAGATGGTTACACTGAGTAATGAAGACACAATGGGAGGTAAGATGGTGCAGAAGGGAGGAGAAGGGTCAAAAGGACCTATGGTGCCCTACCCAGAGGAGGTACCAATAGCCTCAATGAGTCTTGGCTAATTGGAGGTTGTAGGACCTGGGAGCAGCAGCCCAGCTTTGAATAGGAACATCAGCTAGATAAGAACAACTTTGCCAAATGAGGAGCCCGACAGTACCAGCCAGTGAACGGTGCCACTCCACACAGCCCCATCACCCCGCCACCTCGGACCCAGGCAGGGGGGCAGCTCCAGGCCCCACCCACACACCCTGAACCAGCACCACACAGGTGAGCCCACTGGTGGTGGCCATCAGCAACACCAGCCAGTGGAATTGCGCAGCTGGACATGGCCCCTCACCCCGCCTCAGACCTAGAGGGGAGCATCAGCCTACGGATCCAACCCACCGAGTTTGGCCCAGCAGAACTCCAAGGTGCTAGGGGCTTATTCTATGACCACAGAGTTTTGAACGGGAACCAAGGTGGTTTAACATAACCACCACCACACCTACTGTCAAGCAAAGACAATTCACCACCCACAGTAGAAACCAGGGCCACTCCACAGCCAACCTCAGTGTAATAGAAGCAGCAACCCCCTTACCAAATGACCAAGCATCAGCAAAAAAGTAGTAGAAGTACAAACAATCAAGAAGAAATGACACCACCAAAAGGATACAGTAATGTCTCAAAGTCAGACTCCATGGAACATGGAATATTTGAAATGTCTGAAAAAGAATTTTGAGCAATCATCTTAAGAAAACTTGAAGAAATAAAGGAAGACTCAATTAGAGAACAAAATGAAACAAGAAAAAACATTCAGAATATGGAGGAAATCTACAGAGAGATTAATACCATAAAAAAGAATGTAGCAGAACTTCTAGAAATGAAAGACTCACTCAATGAAATGAAAAAAACACAACTGAGAGCTTGAGCAGCAGGGTAGAGCAGGCAGAAGAAAGAATTTCAGAGCTTGAAGATGGTCTTTTTGAAATAACTCAGGCATACAAAAAAAAAAAAAAAAAAACAACGAAAAAAGAATTAAAAATAATGAGGAAAACCTAAGAGAGATAGCAGACAACCTCAAGTGCTCTAACATCTGAATTGTGGGTATTCCTGAAGGGCAGGAGAAAGGAAAAGGTATCAAAAACCTACTCAAGGAAATAGTAACAGAAAACTTCCCAGGTGTAGGGTGAGATACAGACCTTCAGATCCAGGAATCTCAAAGGTTCCCAAACAGATTCAACCCCAAAAGATCCTCCCCAAGTCATATTATACTTAAATTCACAAAGCTCAAAGACAGATAATTCTACAAGCAGCAAGAGGGAAAAGCATCAGGTCACTTATAGGGGAACCCCATCAAACTAACAGCAGACTTCTCAACCAAAACCCTGCAGGCCAGAAGAAAGTAGAATGACATATTCAAAATACTAAAAGAAAAAAACTGCCAGTCGGAATTCTTTACCCAGCAAGGCTCTCCTTCAGAAATGAGGGAGAAACAGCGTATTTCCCAGACAAACAAAAGTTGTGGGCATTCACCACCACACGACCAGCCCTGCAAGAAATTCTCAAGGGAGTCATTCATCTGGAATCTGAATAATGGTGACCACCATCATGAATACACAAGAAAGAGCAAAACCCACAGTTAAAACAAAAATGCCAGCAAGAAAGAGAAAGAAGCTAAATCATTCCACCTTAAATTCCCAACTCACATTGAAGAAGAGAAATAAAAGGGGAAATAATGATCAAAAGATATTTAAACCACCTAAACAAGTAGCAATTAAATGACAGGAATTAAACAACACTTCTCAATAACTGCTCTAAATGTGAATGGACTAAACTCCTCATTCAGAAGACACAGACTAATTGACTGGATTAAAAAGCTAGACCCAAGTATATGCTGTCTTCAGGAGACCCACCTCACCTGTAAAGTGAAGGGATGGAAAAAGATATACTATGCAAATGGAAACCAAAAATGAGCAGGAGTAGCTATTCTTATATCAGACAAAATAGACTTTAAACCATAAAAAACATTAAAAAAGACAAAGAAGGCCATTATATAATGATAAAGGGAACTATCCAGCTAGAAGACATAACAATCATAAACATGTAAGCACCCAATACTGGAGCACCCAGATATATTAAGCAAACACTCTTAGACCTAAAGAAGGAGATAGGACCTAATACATTAATAGTGGGTGATCTGCACACCCTTTTCTCAGTATGGGACAGGACTTCCAAGCAACAAGTCAACAAAGTGACACAGAATTTAACCTACACCCTAGACCAACTGGACTTGGCAGATATATACAGAACATTTCACCCAACAGCTAAAGAATACACTTTATTCTCATCAGCTCATGGTCCATTCTCCAGGATAGACCACATATTAGGTCATAAATCTAGTCTCAGCAAATTTAAAAAAAAATTGAAATCATTCCTAATCTACACCCTAGACAAACTGGATTTGGCAGATATATACAAAACATTTCACCCAACAGCTAAAGAACACACTTTCTTCTCATCAGCTCATGGTACATTCTCCAGGATAGACCATATATTAGGTCACGAATCTAGTCTCAGCAAATTTAAAAAAATTGAAATCATTCCAACAATCTTTTCAGATTACAATGGACTAAAATTGGAGATAAACAATAAGCAAAATGCTGGAAGCTATATAAATACACGGAAAATAAATAATAGGCTCCTGAATGACCTATGGGTCAAAGAAGAAATTAAACAGGAAATCAAACAATTCCTAGAAACTAATGAAAATAAAGATAGATCATAGCAAAACTTGTAGGATACTGCAAAAGCAGTACTAAGAGGCAAATTTATTGCAGTAAAAACTTATATAAAAAAAATGGAAAGACTTCAAATAAACAACCTAACACTATGCCTCAAAGAACTTGAAGAACAACAACAATTCAAACCTAAAGGCAGTAGCCGGAAAGAAATAATTAAGATCAAAGCAGAACTAAATGAAATAGAGACCCAAAAAACAACAGAAAAGATCAACAAAACTAAAAGTTGGTTTTTCAAGAAGATAAACAAAATAGACACACCATTAGCTAGATTAACAAAAAGGAGAGAGAAGACCCAAATAACAAAAATCAGAAATAAAAAGGGAGACATTACAACTGATACCACAGAAATTCAAAGAATCATTACAAATTATTACAAACAACTGTATGACAACAAATTTGAAAATCTGGAAAATATGGATAAGTTTCTAGACACATATAAATTACCAAGACTGAGCCAAGAAAAGACAGAAAACCTGAACAGACCAATAACAAGCAAGGAGATTGAAGCAGTAATTAGCAATCTTCCAACAAAAAAAATGTCTGGGTCTGGATGGCTTTACAGCTGCATTCTATCAAACTTTTAAAGAGGAGTTAATACCAATTCTCATGAAATTATTCCAAACAATTGAAACAGACGCTACTCTCCCAAACTCATTCTATGAGGCCAACATAACTCTGATACCAAAACCAGATAAAGACACAACAACAAAAAAAGAAAATTACAGGCCAATATCCTTGATGAAACTAGATGCTAAAATCTTCAACAAAATATTAGCAATTAGAGTACAGCAACATAGTAAAATAATTATACACTATGATCAAGTGGGATTCATTCCAGGGATACAAGGATGGTTCAACATACAAAAATCAATAAATGTGATACATCACATCAACAAGCTCAAGGACAAAGACCATATGATTGTCTCAATAGATGCTGAAAAAGCATTTGACATAATTCAACATTCCTTCATGATAAAGACTCTCAACAAATTAGGTATAGAAGGAAAATATCTTAACACTATAAATCCATGTATGACAAGCCCACTGCCAGTATCATTCTGAATGGGGAAAAATTGAAGACCTTCCCCTTAAGAACAGGAACAAGACAAGGACGTCCATTTTCACCACTTCTATTCAGCATAGTACTGGAGGTACTAGCTACAGCAATCAGGCAAGAGAAAGAAGCAAAGGGAATCCAGGTTGGAAAAGATGAAGTCAAACTTTTCCTATTTGCAGATGACATGATACTATATATAGAAAAACCTAAAGAATCTATCAAAAAATTCCTAGAGCTGGTTAATAACTTCAGTAATGTTGCAGAATACCAAATAAATGCCCAGAAATCAGTAGCATTTATATACTCAAATAATGAATTAATAGAAAGAGAAATAAAGAAAGTAAGCCCATTTACAGTTGTCACCAAAAAAATATAATACCCAGGGATCAATTTAACCAAGGAGGTGAAAAACCTCTACAATGAGAATTACAAACCACTTCTGAAAGAAATTAAAGAAGACACAAAAAAATGTAAAGATATTCCATACTCTTGGATTGGAAGAATAAACATTGTGAAAATGTCTACACTATCCAAAGCGATCTATAGACTCAGTGCAATCCACATCAAAATACCAAAGACATTCTTCACAGAAATGGAACAAACAATTTTACCTTTCATATGGAAAAACTAAAGACCCTCAATAGCCAAAGCAATCCTGAGCAAATAAAACCCCCCAAAAACCAAAAAAACAAAGCTGGAGGCATAACTCTGCCTGACTTCCAAGTATACTACAAAGCTGTTGTAACCAAAACAGCATGGTACTGGCATAAAAATAGACATTCAGAGCAGTGGAGTAGAATTGAGAACCCAGAAATCACTCCTCAGGCTTATAGCCATCTGATATTAGACAAAGGCAACAAAAATCTACATTGGGGAAAAGACTCCCTCTTCAACAAGTGGTGCTGGGAAAACTGGATATCCGTATGCAGAAGAATGAAACTAGATATGCATCTCTCACTATACACTAAAATCAACTCAAAATGGATTAAAAAGCCAGGTGTAAGATCCAAAACTGTTAAATTACTAAAGGGAAATAAAGGTGAAATACTTCAGCAGTTAGGTCAGGGCACAGGCTTTATGAACATGATGAGCCCAAAAAAGCAGCAAAAGAAAAAATAAACAAATAGGACTGTATCAAACTAAAAAGTTTCTTCACAGCAAAAAAACCCCAGACAATCTACAGTGTAGGAGAAAATTTTTGCCAACTATGCATCTGACAAGGGACTAATATCCAGAATATACATAGAACTCAAGCAATTATAGAGTAAAAAAATAAATAACCCAATTTAAAAATGGGCAAAGGAGCTGAATAGCCATTTTTCAAAGGAAGACATACAATGGGCAACAGATACATGAAAAAATGCTCAACATCACTAGTCATCAGGGAAATGCAAATTAAAACCACATTGAGATACCACCTCACTCCAGTTAGACTGGCTATAATCAAAAAGACAGTGAATAACAAATGCTGGCGAGGGTGTGGAGAGAAGGGAACACTACTGCACTATTGGTGGGACTGTAAATTAGTACAACCACTTTGGAAACAATTTGGAGGTTTCTCAATCAACTACAGATTGATCTCCCATATGATCTAGCAATCCCTCTTCTGGGTATATATCCAGAGGAATGGAAATCATCATGTTGAAGAGATACCGCACTGCCATGTTTATTGCAGCTCTGTTTACAATAGCCAAGATATGGAACCAACCTAAATGTCCATCAATAGATGAGCACTGCATGCACTCACTCATATGTGGGAACTAAGAGAGAAAGGAAGGCAGGAAAGACAGACCACAGTAGTGCCATGATCCAACAGAGGGAAGGAAAATTCCTAGGGCTACAAAATGGAGTGGAAGGGAGAGAGGGAGGGGGAGGGAGGTTGGGGGATAATTGGGAGGGGACAAAGGGTACAAAAGTAATTTCTGGTAATGGGTATGCCCCCAGTATGAATCTGGCCTCCACATCATGGGCAGAAGGGGGGACAATCAGTTTTGTATCTCATGAATATTTGTATAAGTAAATAATAAAAAACAAAACAAACAACAAAAAAAAGAACGACTTTGCCAAATGAGAGATATCAGGCTTTGGAGCTGTGCCTGATGAGCAGGAGTGGGAAGTGCTTATGGTGTTATGATAATTTCTGTCCAAAATGACTGGGATTTTCATCATTGCCCAGGTAAATTTGATCAATGTGATTTAAATGTGTTTGCAAAAGGAAAGTGTTTTTCTAATTTCTAGCAGAATAATTGAGCTTTGCATTAGATGTGGGGGGGTTCCTGCCCTTTTTTTTTTTTCCCCCCCAAAAAAAAAAAAAAAAAAAAAAAAAACTCAGCAATTTTCATTGCACTGTTCTTTCTCTAGGTCCAAAGACTATGTCCATATGCTTACTACTGTCCATTTTCTCAGGTTGCTTTTAAATAAAATTGTTTAATTTTTAAATTGACAAATAAAATCTGTATCTATTTATGGTGTACAGCGTGATGTTTTGCAATAAGTATATATTGTGAAATGGCTAAATCAAGTTAATTAACATAGGCAGTACCTCGCATTTTTATCATTTATTTGTGGTGAGATCACTTAAAATCTACTCTCAGCAATTCTCATAATAGATCTCTTGAACTTACTCTCTGAGGTTAATTTTTAAGACAAGATCTTAGGTAATGCTTATATAGATTCCCTAATTCAAAAGAAGCTCAATTAACAAATACACTGAAAACAGCAGAACTTCAAAACAGAAGAAAATTTAAGAATTAGAAATGCCTGTCTACAAAAGGCTGGTATTTTTGTATGGGCAGAATGCAGGGCATTTGTCCCTGTGGGGGAAAAAAATACACTATTTATTAAATCATAACATGGTTTAAAAGAGTCAGGTGATAGTTATTTTTGGAGAAGGTTTGGTCTTCTTCTACTTCCTCCTCTGTCACATTTTGTCATGTGACTTCAAGCTAGTGAGGAAATGGACACACTTCAGCAGAACTTTACAGGAGGATTGCTTACAGAAGCTTTGTGTCCCCCTGGGTGCCAAGCACTGCTGGCTTCCAGATGCTGCCTCTGAGGCTTCTGTCCTCCTCTCCACTGGCAAGGAGTCAGAAACAGCTAAATGACAGCCCCACTGGCAAGGAGTCAGACACAGCTAAATGATAGCCCCTCACACAAGAGGAGGCAGGGCTTTGGGGTGAGGGAGGTAAAAGGCTGCAGAAGGACTTAGAGAGCATGGGAGATGGAAAGCAAGAGAAGAATCCCTGGGGAGCGTTCTCTGTGCAAGGTAAAAGCGTGCCACATGGTGCTCCAGAAGGCTCTGGAGCAGCTCAGAGAAGGAGGGGCTCCCTACGTCTGTAACGCCATTCGGATTCTGTTCAGGCTGGAATAAAATACTTGAGGTTGACATAAAGGACGGATCGAATGCTTTCTGGGTGCCTCAGAATGGCCTGTCCTGGATAATAGAGAATCTGTGGAGTACTGAACCATATAAGAGATGCAGATCTCTATATATGTATGAGGGTACTTCAAAAAGTTTGTGGAAAAATAGAATTAAAAGATAATACAAATCTTTCCATGACCTTTTTGGAATATCCTCATACTTACATAGATATACATCTCTCTCTATTTTAGATATAATATATGACTTAGTGTTGGGTTTTACTGTTTTTTAATTTCCTGGATCATCCTCATCCAACAATTCTTTCCTCCTCTTTTAAAGCACATACTTTTCATTGCTATTGCCACATGACAACTCTTTTGTAGGTATCTTGACTGTACTTTATTATTATTTTATTGGCTACTATTTCACTTTTCCTGGTGGGTGTCATAACGTAGAAAATACAGCACATGTGCTTTTAAAGCAGAATGGACGGACCTGTGATTGGGTGCTGGCACTTTACCTTCTTTGAACATGAGTGGGGATGATGTTAGGTTCTCTCAGAGACGTGGCGAGGTTTTAATGGGATAACCTATGATAAGTTCCTATTACTTACGTGCCTGACACACAGGAGGCCCTTAGCACATTCATTCCATTTACCTTCCTCCCTCCCCTCATCTTCATGTCTTTTCTCTCCAGCTGGCCTGGCGCTCAGTGCTGGCAAGCAGCCCACTTTGCACTTGCTGGTATATTCTACAGCATTCTAGCACCGTGCCCTGCAGAGTTTGGGTGATTAATAGTTACTTATTAATTTGGGTTGAGAATATGGTGGAATAGTGAAAGAAACTTCAATTGCTTATATATCTTATGAGGCTTGTTTTAAATTTTTTTCTCAAATGTAGTTATCTACAATTATTAAAATCTTAGTATGATTACTACAGTAAAGTGGAATCACTATCATGGCCCTCTACAAGCCAAGGAGAGAGGCCTCAGAAGAAACCAATCCTGCCCACACCCTGATCTCAGACTCCTCACCTCCAGAACCATGAGAAAATAGATTTCTGCTGTTTAAGGCACCCAGTTTGCGGTACTTTGTTATGGCAGTCCGAGCAAACCAATATACCTTCTGAGGGCAGACATTCTCCAACAGTCTCTCCTCTGCTGGTGCCTTTGACTCAACCATCTCTCAGAGATCTCATCCCTCTGACTCCCCCTGGTCTCACATGTACCAGATCATTCAAATAGAGAACCAAGGTCTCCACTTACCCCTAAGTCCCAGTTCCATGTTCTTTAGCTGCCTTTGAGACTTTGTTTCACTTGATGGTCCTGATGGCACTCCAAACACAACGTGTCTAAAATAATTCCCCCTCTGATGAGACAAACTTTCTCATACCACTTTCATTCCATCACCTGGTCTGTAGACTCTAAAGCTATCTTTAATTTGCTCTCCTGATGCTTCTCGCAGCTAAGCCACCGTCACCTTTCTTTGCTGTTATACACTACCTGTTTTCCTTTCTTTGGCGTTCTCTCTGCCTCCACCTTGGTTGAGTCCTGTTGCGTCCAGTCTACAGTAAATTCCTAATCGGATTCTCTGCCTCTAGTCATACCTTGTCACCATGCATGTTGCACTTAGCCCAGATTGCAGTTGTCCCCCCTCATCTGTGGGGGTACGTGGAGGAGTATAGGAATGTTAAGATTGAGAAAGACCAGGGAACTTCCACAGGGCAAAAGCCCTTAGTGTAAATAAGAGATGTGAGGCAGAACAGGGATTGTTCAAAGGGCAAAAGCCCTTAACACAACAAAGATCTTTAAGGTTATTCTGCTAGATTAGATAAGAACATTAGAGTCATTTCTTATCCAGCTTCACTCCCTTTCCTTTGTTTCTCAAGATGCTTTCCAGAGAATGCCCCAGAGCCAATTTCTTTTCATTCCTTTGATAAATGATTAAGTTGGTTTTTCTCTTGTATTTCTTCATCTTTACGATAAAAGCTGAAGCAAATACTGACTTGGGGCTGCATCTGGTAACTCCTTTCTTTAGGGAGTTTTCTCAGTGCAGCCCCTTTGGGCTTCTCATTGCTCTTAATATTTGGGTTCTAAGTAATCTTTGTGTCTCTGTCACACAGTGAGAAGTGACAGGGGTATGTTCCCAGACCCCCAGTGGATGCTTGAAACTGCAGATAGTACCAAACCCTGCATACTGTGTACTGTTTTTTCCTATACATACACCCCTATGATAAAGTTTACAAGTTAGACAAAGTAAGAGATGAACAACAACAATAATAAAATAGAACAATTAAAACAATATACCAGCATCACTACTCTTGTGCTTTGGGGCTGTTATGAGGTAAACTAAAAGTTACTTGAAAACAAGTGCTGGGATACTGTGACAGAAGGTCTGATAACTGAGACAGCTACTAAGTGATTAACAGGCAGGCAGCATCTACAGTGTGGATCTGCTGGACAAAGAGATGATTCACCTACAGAGCTGGACTGTGCAAGATTTCATCCTGCTACTCAGAATGGCACACAGTTCAAAACTTATGTGTTCCTTCCTGGAATTTTCCATTTAATATTTTCAGGCTGCAGTTGACCATGGGCAACTGAAACTGCGGATAAGGGGGGAGCACTGTAATCTTTCTCTTAACCCACTTCAGTCTTCGAGCCTTCTCCTGCTCATGGAATTTAACACTCCCTATTTGATTCCTGATCACCCTGCGGCCCATTTTTTCCTCCATTCAAACTGGTTTATTTCCTGATCCTGATGACACCTCATGCTCAGTCAGTGAGCAGTGAATGTCTCTTATTTCTGCCTTATTGTTTTCACTTGAGCCATTTGTTCCCTTCTTGGAAATCCCTTCCATTTATCTAATCTTGCCCGTTCTCCAAAAGCAATTTCACATCTAATTCCTGTATGAACCCTTATTCAGACACCAGCTCGATGGATCTATCTCCTTGAAATTCTGTAACATATTCTGTTTCTCTTTCTGTCTTGATTAGCAGGTACCTCTAGGCTAAATGTGGTGTTCCAAAGCACCAGCCATCTCTTAGCTCGGGCTACAGTCATAGCTCTCTCCTCTCTTCTCCAAGTGACTGCTGATCATGCTTTTAGTTTCATTTAAACTCTCACTGGAGTACATGCTTTCTTAGTAAGAGGTCTCCAATGCACACAGGAAGGTCTGAAAAAATATTAGCTATTAAATTATAAGTAAAAATTTATGCTAATTATAGCCCATGATATTCTTATAGTTGTCATTTCTAAAAATCACTTTTCATTAATAGCTATATATTTTTTGGTTTGTGAGATAACTTTTCTACCCGACTTTACTCCTTAAAGCCTGGGCCTTTGTCTTACTTTTTTTTCTTTTTCTTTTTTTTTTTTTTTTGCATAAAACAGTGCATGAAATACGTACTCTATTAATGTTCTGTGTTTAATTAAAAGAAATGTAGTACTTCCTAGGAAGACTAACATATATTTGAACAGATAAATTGATAAGCCTGAAGGAAGTGTTTACTGTTCAGTAGTACTTTTTTCATAGATAAAGAAACATCTACTTCTGGATTATAAGGAGACTTTTTTTCCCCTTTACATTTTTACAGGATTGAAAAATAGTTGTGCTCCATAAATATCCCAGTATGAGTCATTTGCTTAACGAAACAGCTGCTTACTCATTACCCAAATGCTCTTCATTTTAAGTCATAACTTAAATGAATTTTCTCCCATGCCTCTCTCCCTCCTCCAGGAGCTAGAAAAGTGATGTAAAGATACTTTTCTGGAATACGAAGGAGTTGCAGTTTTGCCTTTGACACGAGAGTATCTAAACTCCATGATATAGTGGGAAATCATCCTAGCTGAAATTAACAATTTTGTGTATGCTTTGATTGTCCTAACACCCATGATGCTTGTTTCCCACTCTCATCTGTCCCGTACACCTCTGCACCGTCCTCCCTCTTCCCATTCAAATCCAACCTACCAATTCTCCCTTTTGGGGCACCCTGCACGTGTTTGTTCTTTTTTCTTTCTCCTGTCACCCATTATGCAGGTAGACAGTCTACATCAAAAACCAGAAGTGATTTATTTCAGTAAGTGCAAAGGAATGACAAGTATTCCTGTCAATCCCCTCTATAAATAAAGACGGAGCTACAGATCAACTCCAGGCATTAGCAATGTTCAGCTACCACTTTCTATCCTTCAACTTATTTTGAATGATAAATATAAAGCAACCATCTGCAATTTCTATCCCCCAAAATTGTCTGCAATGACTTGCGTTTAAGAATTTTATTTTAACTTAACAATACTTCTCTATTACAGACAGATGCATTGATGATGGCAATGGATATTTGGGTCACATTATTCTCTTCCATCCAAGTGAGCTTTACAAATGGTCAAGATCATCAGGAGTTCCTCCTTTTGGAAGACAATAAACGCCTAAATGTTTTAGAAGAGCACAGCGAAGAACTTTAATTTCTAAAAAGACCAAATGAGAACAAGGTACAGCTGTCCAGAGTTTCCATTTCTGGTATAGCTATTCTCAGCAGGATTCCAATCCAATGTGGAATTTTCCCAGCCTGCAGAGGACATCTTCAAACACCCAGAGGTGACATTTAGCTGCTATGCATTCAGACAGTACTTTGTTGAAGTCATCAATTGTTAAAATCACTTTTATATCAGTTGGTAATTACCTATTGTCTTGAGCCCCCTGGCTGCCCAGCCCCTCAATGGTGACACTGTCTTCCATAAAAATGCCATAAAATTAACAACTAAAGAGTTAATGCCTGATGTGAGAGGGATCATCAGGACCAGGCTTTGTCTATGCAGTCATTCTGACTGGTTACCAAATAAATATTTTGAATATCGCCCTGCAAATAGCATTTCTTTCCCGATATAGTAGGTATTCATTACTTTCTGGAAAGCAATCTGAATGTGCTAGCTTTGAGAATGATAGCATTTACCTCATCTGTAAAATGGTGGGTTTTCTGACTGGGTTCCAGAGGTGATCCAGAAGAGATTGCTGATAAATAGGAATCTGGCCCCATTTCAAACAGAGCAGCTCTCTGGGTTCACACTACCTTTTCTGTTTGGAGGAAGATTTTGAAAATTGGATTTTGCTGCTAAAAAAAGTTTGAATACCACTGACTTAAATGAGCACTAATCTTTCATTCTATTTTAATATACTAAAATTCAATCATAACCATAGCTAGCTCAGAAGAAAAGGAGGAGAGACCTACGGAGTGCATGAAGGTGGGAGAAGCCACAAAGAGAGAAAGAAAAAAACCACTCTGATCATTTTGAATCCTGGCCACTTCCAGGCTGGAGCTGCTGAACGCATGGATCAGGAGTTGGCAAAAGCTGCAGCTGTGCCCTTTGTATGAAGTTGCTTGGACACAGCAGGGGAGAAGAGGGCCTTGGGGCCCCCAGGCCAGCAAGACCACTAATAGGGTTCCTGTGGACCCACATAGAAGTGAGGAGCTACAACAACTGAAAAAAGGAGCCACTCAGAGGCTAGTGAGTCATCGCAAGGGACCAGAGTATGGCCCGTCCCATGGGAAGTGTTTGGAGCATGGGTGGTAGGGAAGATGGGCCCACTGGGGGAACACTGAGGCACAGCAAGGACAGCTGATCTGCCCCCCAATCAGCATAGGACCACTCAGAGGAGACTGTTCAGGAATATAGAATTGCATGGGGTGCAGTTTGATGTAAAGACTCAGGCCTGGACCAGAGTTTCTACAAAACCTAGGCGCACCAGATCTCACAACATTCAGAAGTACCTATAAAGTCAACTGTTAAAACCTGAGTTGAATAAAAAGCTTTCCCTAGGGAATCAGCAGCAAAGCAGCAATTTAGTTCAACCACAGGGCTCAAGCACTGGTCCCACAGGAAGTTCCCCCATTTTAGAAGCAAAGGACAACAAACTAGTTCCAGCACAGAGTTTAAGTGGTGAGCACGGCAAATAATCCAACACAGAACTGAAAGAAAAAACAAAGCACCCACAACCAGAGACAAAGTTTGATATTAATAGTAAAGGTCTCATTTCATCAAAGAACACCTGTAACACTGACAAGGACCAGAAGTTCCCTGGGCTACCAAGCCAGGCTGTGGGCCTCAGCCATGCTCCCTGACACCAGCAACCAGTCCCAAGGGTGGGGGCAAAGGGCCTTGGCCACACACCTCTGACACGGGCAACCACCGCAGTGATGACCACTGAGCCACTGCAGGAAGTGCCTTGGGCTCTCCCAAGCCAGCGCAGTGGGGGGCGGGGGGCCTTGGCCCTGGCCCCCCGGTACCCACAACCAGCCCAGTGACGACCACCAAGCCGCTGCAAGAAGCGCCCCAGGCTCTCCTGAGCCAGGGCAGTGGGGTGGGTAATCATTGTTTTTATTCTCTGATTACTCACTCGGCCATGTCCTCCTGACATCTGCACCCAGCCCAGCAATGACCAAGCCACCCTGGAAGCCCCCTGGTCTCCCCTGTGGGACTGAGGCGGGTGTCACAGGTCTCAACCCCAACCCTCCTCCTTCCTCCTTCGTCCATCCCATTTCCTTCCCCTTTCTCCTCTCTCCCTCCCTCCCAACTGCTCCACAACATCATGGAATGTAAAAACATAATGTTATTAAAACAAAAATATATATAAAATATATTGAATTAAAAGAAAAACAATATAAAAAAATCTGATGTAGTAGCAAAATCCAGTTTTTGATTTTGCTTAAAACAGTGAAGAAAACAATCATGTCAGTTTGGGGTTGGGTTGTGCATAGGAAGGCTGCAAAAGATCGTAAAATAGTCTCCCCCCAGCAGAAATATAAAAAAGTCATTCCATTTGTTTTCATTTGTGCCAATGATTTATTTTCAGAAGGCAAGCAGGTGAAGGGACACGGTGTGCTGGTGTGGTCACGCAAGCAAAGCCCGCCAGTGGGGAGCAGAGATGCCGTGAGGAGGGGGCAGGAATCAACAGTGCACAGGGAAGAGAAGGAAATGGAGTTTATTTATTTATTTTTTTGTCTTTTTCCGTGTCCGGCAACGGATCGCAACCCTCAGTGTCGCCCCCGCACCGGATCGGGACCGGCAACGGGACCGCAACCCTCAGTGTCGCCCCCGCACCGGATTGGGACCGGCAACGGGACCGCAACCCTCGGTGCTGCTCCCGCACCTCGCTCAGCCAGTGAGCGGGAACCGGTCTGTATGTGGGATCCGAACCCTCGGTGGGAGCGCCACCGCGCTTCCCAAGCGGCACACTATAGCAGTGCGCCACCGGGCCGGCCCGGATATGGAGTTTAGAAACAAAATAAGACAAGGCTTCTTTTGAATGATGGACAGAACTCTTAGGAAAGAGAAAAATAACAGAGTCAGTTTTTATTCACTGGTTACATTTCAGGAGTATATGCTTGTTTAAAGAAAGTCGTTGGCTTTAATCAATTGCTTTCTTACAGAGCTTTGTCCACACATACGGGACAAAATCATCAGTCACTTAATGGTAGTGTGCTTAAAACAAAACCACCACGGTTTCCTTCTCTTTTATCCTTTCAGTAAAAATCAGAAAGGGGGTCAATGAGAGCAGTATTTCATGAGAGTGATGACATGTTTTGCATTTTTTTTTCCCCTCCAGGAGTTTCAAGTAGATTATTGCAAGGAAAGGAAAATCTGTAAATTAACCAAACAAGAAGGTGAGATCACAATGGTCTGGGCATGATTAGTTGAGCAGGGGCTTTCACAGGAACTCATATCCAGGAGAGAATGAACCCAGTCTCCCCTCTCCAGGGATCACTGACAGCTTTCCAGAGTCAGGGAGCAGGGACTTCACTGAACCCACTCACAAGCTTGTCATGTTGAGATGCTGAGAAAGGTAAGTTTTCGATTTCTATATAGCAGAAAATGCTTCCTATTGAACCACACAAAAGACAAGACATATGCAGTGGGGAATAAAAGGCTACATCTAAAAGCCTGACATTTGTAAAAAAAGACTTTCCTTAAACGATCTTTTTTCCTTTGGTTTGGTAAGAACATAGTGAGTGAAGTAAGAAGATAAGTAGAGAAGTAGAGAGACAACCTCTCACAGAAAGACTGTGCTTATTAAGAGTCCGAGCATTCAGCAGTCCCTTGTTCTCTGTTTGCTCTGGCCATCTCCCAGGTCTCCGTGAGGCCCTGGCTGAAGAGCAGAGGGTGGAGGAGCCAGTTCCAGGTCTTTCTGCCCCCCTTCCTCCCAGCCTTCATGTTTCTGCAGCAGTTCTGTCCCTCTAAGGTGGCAGATCTTCCATGACTCCACAGTGCTAGTTCCCACAGAAACACTGTGCCTCCCCCTTGTCTGTCCCTTCAGGCCCAGCATGGGGACAGCGTCCCATTGTGCTTGTCTTTGGATACCTCAGCCTCTCTGGTTGCTTTCTCTTAACTTTGCCCACTGCTCTGTAAATAGCCCCTTCTTTAAATTCATTTCAACGCTCTTAAGTGGGATTCTCTTTCCATGGGATGCTGACTGATACAGTGAGACTAAAAATATCCTAGGCTTGGTGGGAGCCACAGTGCGCTGAAATTTCTTGTTGCAAAAACCTGGATGATTGCCACTATGTAGAGGAGGGCAAATCATTTATTATTTATAAATTCCAAGCAAATAGGCATAGAAATTCCAGATACAAAAGATCTGAAGAAATGTATGAGAATCAACTAAGATTCATTATACTAATCATGCACTTTTATAATCACCTGGATTCCAAATTCCAAACAGATTTCAACAATTGCTCAAAACTAAATAATGTAAACTCTCTAGAATGACTTATTAAAATTTAAGTAGGTCAAGCCCACAATTCAGAGCATAGCTCACATAATACTTACAAATTCTAATTTTTAAAAAGAAAAAGAAAAAAATAGATTTGTTGCTTGAATATTAGAAAATTCAGTGTGTATTAAAAAGGCATTGAAACTCAGCTGTCTTCTTATTCTGAGTCTAACATGTAAATGTTTATCTTAGTATCTTATATTAAGCACCTATAGTTTATATCCAATAGTCTTTGCAAAAATGTACCATAAAGTCATTGCTCATAAGATTTTTATGCCCTTAAAATTGACAAAAATATATAAATTTTTAAAGTGTAAATAAGTTTTCACAGCTTTTAATTTTTAGTTTTAACCTTTTAGTTTTGGCCCTATTCTTCCTGTAGGAATGGCTGGCATTATGGATTGATTACTCAGTACACCTTTGTTTACTTGTAATTCGACTGAGTCAAACTGGGTTGAGGATGAAAAAGGAGAAAGCCGAAGGAGGTAAGATGTTCTCAGAATCTTCTCATAAATGACAGGGGTGCAAAGAAGCCCGGGACAGTGGAAGAGAATAAAAGGAATGGTGGATACAAGTAAAGGTTAAAATGACATAGCAACTACATATTTTACTGGCATCTGGGTGTTTACAAATGGATACCCTCTGGCAATGCCTCCTCTTTGCAACTGGAAGTTTACTTAGAAAAACCTTTCTGGTAAGAGCTTCTTACCAAGCCTAAGAACTCAGGGTTTGAGCAAAGGGTCTCTTGTGGTCCATATAACTTTAGATCATTTGTTACTCTTAGGCCCCATTTATCAGCTTAGTGGTTGATAATTGGATCTGAGCTCGCCTTTCCAATTCCATAGGGAGCTTCGCACTAACAGCCCTGCCCCCTAGTGTTCTCTTGTGTTGGAGCAACACAAATAAAGAAAAAAAAAAAAAAAATCCAAGATTTATCTACTTATATTTTAGGTAAAATACATTTACTGTATTTATCAGTGTATTGCTATAAGAGAGTGTAAGGTACTTTTCTGTGGGTTAGTCAAATATTATGTCATATTTATTTTTCCTGAAAAATATATATGTAAAGCGTGCTAAACTGGCATAGTTTTTTTTCATAAATGAGTTAACATAGAAATAAAAGTTTAGATACCATTAAGTAATTTCTGGTTTAATGAGCTGAGAAACAAATTACGTAATATATTGGAGTGGCTATTATATTAGGCGTGTAAGAAATATCACATTAAACGTGAAGTCTGAGTAAGCTTAATTCAAGACTTAACTCTTAAAGTATCTGACATTTTAGAATATTAATTTGATCTCTAACGTGAGGGAAATAGTAAAGATAGAGGAAAGGGGAAGAATTTAAAATTTTACATATGTAATTTTGTTTTGTATTATATTTTAATCAAGAACATTTTTTGAATGCAAGTTTTTTCTCATGAGATGTAGAAATGCTATTTGAGCTTTAAGACAGTGAATTTAAAATAATGTCTTTTTAATAGTATAGAAATAATAAGTATGTATTTATCTACCTGAAAAAATGAGATAATTAAGTTTTCAGATTATTAAAAATTGAAAATTTCAGAGGAGATAAATTGTATACCAGTATTTTTCATAGTGCCACTGGTGATCAAATAAATTATTTCAGGCAAGGCAAAGACATGTACTTTTAACTGTCATGCACTTATTTTAATGAGCAATGGTGAAAATGTAAATGAGATTTTAAATCTGTGATTTTATAGTTATTAATATTTAGGACTACTTTACACATAAATTACAATGCCCACACATATATTTTTACTAACTTTGACTCTATCATTAAAATGAATTAGAAATATAAATTGCAGAGTTTCCTAAAGCCTGGATTTTGCTGTTTCTATTTTTCTGGTGTCATTTAACATGTTCCTCTGTCCAGTGCATTTCCCATAAGTTGCAGTTAGAATTAGAGCAGAGCTGTCCAATGGAAATATAATATGAGCCCAAATGGAATTTTTAATTTTAAAATAGACATCTTAATAAAGAAAAACAGTTCAAGTTAGTTTTTTTTTTTTGTCTTTTTTGACTGGTAAGAGGATCGCAACCTTTGGCGTGGTGTTGCCCACACCGCGCTCAGCCAGTGAGCGCACCAGCCATCCCTATATAGGATCCGAACCCGCGGCAGGAGCGCCACTGCGATCCCAGCGCTGCACTCTCCCAAGTGCGCCACAGGGTCGGCCCCAAGTTAGTTTTAATAATATAATTTTATTTAACCCAATGTATCCGAAATATTACTTTAGTATGTAATCAATATTAAAAATTGTTGAGATTGTTTACATCCTTTTTTCATATTCAGTTTTTGCTAGCTGGTGTCTATTTTCCACTTGCAGAACATCTCAATTTGCTCAAGCCACATTTCAAATGCTCAGTAGCCACATGTGGCTAGTACTGAATAAGGTAAACCTGGGGAATCATCAGATTGAGGTTCAATTTTTGGCAAAAATACCCTACAGGTGGTGGTGTATACCTCCATCCACAAGCACATGTCTCATGGCCTTTTTGTGATGTTAGCAGTCATTGATAATCATTGTCTATATCTAGTAATTCATTAAAGGATGCAGAGTGGTGATATTGAAAATTTTAAATTCTTTCTTCATTTATTAGGTAGATTCTATAAAGAGAAATATCTCTTCATCAAGTACTTAGTTACTTGGAATATAAGAAGGCAGAATAAATGTTTGATCTTTTCCTTCTATTTGTTTGTTTCTAAAATAATGATTTTGGTTTCCTCGCATTTTCCTAGGATGATCAATAGCATTTTATTTTCATAGACTTATTAGCAATTCGTCAATTCGTTAGCAATTCATTAATCACATTTGATATGTTTCAGTCCACTGCAGTTTATTATTGTTCAAAATTTCCCATCTTTGGCCACTGAGACACTACTTAACCTGATACCAGAATTTTGATATTACCAAAGCAGCCTGTGATAGTCCAGGCTCATCTGTACATTTCCTGCCACGAACCTGTAATCAGCTATTTCTTCTAGGAGACTTTGACTCTGTTGGGGCTCCAAGAACAATACCCCAAAGTATGGTGCTTTGGCATGCTGAGTACTTTGAACCGAAGGAGATTAGAAGGGCCTCAGAAGCAAAGTCTCTCTCTGCCCTTCTGCCCTTCTTTCTCCTGTTCCCCTCTCTCCCCCCAGGCAGGCCATAGAAACTAGAACCCTTCTTCCCAAAGCCAGCCATCACATGTAGAGATATTAACATTTCCCCACCTTTCTGTGTAGGAGCTGGCCATAAAGAAATGTTCTGACCTACCTTGTCTGCAAGTAGGTTATAAGACCCTCATTCCAGAAGGGGTCCTGCCCTATTCCCAGGAGGAAAACAAGGCCACACAGAGAGGCCAAGAGGAATCTGAACACACAGACCTTGCTTGGTTTCCCCCCTCAGTCCATCACCATTAGGTCATTCCCTTTTGGTCCAATCCAGCTCTACAGGGCTGTTCAAAGCATCTAAGGATAAAAGCAGACAGTTTTCCCCCAGTCTTTGGGTCTTCATTTCTGGAGTCATGTAAAACTTTGATTAACAAATTTGTTATACTTTTCTCTTGTTAACCCGTCTTTTGTTATAGCAGTGTTGGCTATGACCCTTAGGATGGTGAGAAAAGGTACCAAACTTTCCACCCTAGAGTTCCCTGTGGTGGAAAATGGTGTGTGGAGACCATGATCTCAGTGTGAGGGACTCAGCACTAAGTCTTTTCAGAGAACAAAGCTAAAAAACATTTAATAACATAATATTCATCATGAATTCATAATAATATTTCCTATTCAAATTCAAGAATGGAAGATTTTTTGTTACTCTGTGTCCTTTTCCCATGCCCAGTTTCAGATTTGTAATGACATGACATCATTTGCTTTATCCACAATACACACACACACCAGTGTCAGAATAAATATGAAGACTACCACCAGCGAGAAGCTTACAAAAAACAGTCTATGATCCCTTGCAGGTGTTTCTGTCCTTATGACAGCATTCCACTTAGGACAAGAAAACCAACTACTATGTTTTAAAATCACTTGGAATAGTCCTCTCAGTGTCGTTGTGCCACCTACTGGACAGACAGGCTTAATTGTGTCATTTTGCTTTTTATTTTGATGTTCAGGGATTGCTTTATTTTAAATTAAATTTTGTTTTACAACTATGCAAAGTTTTACACGACTCTAAAGTCAAACTTACAAGACAAATCTAGTTTCTATCCCTATCTCCTCTACCCTGTTTCCTTCCTCTAGCTTTCAATATCCATTTTCTTTTTAGATGCTGTGATTTAATCCTTCCATTAATATATTAATATAAAATTACACAAAATGAATATACATGTATGTTTTTTGTCCCCTCTCTTCTTTATTAGATAAGTGGTAGCATACTTTATGGACTTTCCTCCATCTGGAAAAAATATATATAACTATTGCAAATGGAGAAAAATTACTATAATAACCTGGAGAGTTGGATTTTGCTTTGTAAGCTAATCTGAAATCTTTTCTTAAAAAATAGGCAAATTAAGGTGAATTTAATAGGTGAATTTATTGAGAGGATCTAAGTGATTGGCATCAGTTTCATCATATTTATGTTACTTATATTTCCATATATAAGTATACACACATATATACATCTGTATGTGTAATTACATATACACATATCTGTATACTTATAGCTACCCATATCTATATGCTTTTACATTCCTATTCTTTCACTATGTGGTCCGTATCAATGCTGGTCCATGAACTGTTTGCTACCAAGCCATGATGACACATACATACAGAAAGGGAAAGAAAACATTTAGAAACATTTAAAGTAATCTGACATTGCCACTAAGTCTAAGAATGTAACTTTGTATTTTATTTATTTATTTATTTATTTATTTATTTATTTATTTATTTATTTATTTATTTATTTATTTATCCTTTTTGTGACCGGTAAGGGGATTGCAAACCTTGTGTATTTAATAAAAGTATTGGCCTACCAGTGATCGGAAAAAACAACTGGCCCTTCAATATAGTAGTCTGAATTATTTATTTATTTATTTATCCTTTTTGTGACCGGTAAGGGGATTGCAAACCTTGTGTATTTTATAAAAGTATTGGCCTACCAGTGATCGGAAAAAACAACTGGCCCTTCAATATAGTAGTCTGAGAAGCACTAGTCTGTATTACTTTCTCTCTTTCTCTTTCTCTATCTTTTGCATATCTTTTTGTATTTAGGAGGGTTTGTGCTATTTTGTTCTGATGCCATTTTATTAATATCTTATACAAGATTATATGATTTATGATTTTATTAATAAATATAATAACTTTATCCCCTTCTGTACTTTCTTTTGATCTACTGTGAATAAAAGGAAATTAACTAGTGATCCCTTTACCTTTTCCCCTATTTCCCAGCATCTATTTTCAATGAGTATCTTTTTATTCCTCATTGATATCTTTGAGGCAAAGAGGTTATTCTACTTTTCAAATTCTTTCTAATCTACACTCCCCTCATTTTTAGACAGTAAAGTGTATATACAGCAAATGGCCATTACATTTTATACTCTCTCCCTTACAACCTACAGGCACTCTGAGTTATGGAAATAAATATATACTTAATGTTCACCACCAGTTCTATTGTTGACATCTCTTCAATCATACTGGTTGTGTGAGGCTTTTTCTCCATAAATTCCCCAGGAATGGCTCATAGGAACAATAGTCCCCGAATTCTTACATGTTCATAAAAAATTGTGACCACGGCATTTAAAGATCAATGCAGCTGGGGCTGGCCCTGTGGCGCACTTGGGGGAGTGCGGCGCTTGGGAGCGCAGTGGCGCTCCCGCCGCGGGTTCAGATCCTATATAAGGATGGCCGGTGAGCTCACTGGCTGAGCATAGTGAGGGCGACACCAAGCCGAGGGTTGCGATCCCCTTACTGGTCACAAAAAGGACAAAAAAAAAAA
>NW_007732096.1:37572-46386 GCF_000696425.1 Galeopterus variegatus | reverse complement strand
CTGTACTTTCTTTTGATCTACTGTGAATAAAAGGAAATTAACTAGTTATCCCTTTACCTTTTCCCCTATTTCCCAGCATCTATTTTCAATGAGTATCTTTTTATTCCTCATTGATATCTTTGAGGCAAAGAGGTTATTCTACTTTTCAAATTCTTTCTAATCTACACTCCCCTCATTTTTAGACAGTAAAGTGTATATACAGCAAATGGCCATTACATTTTATACTCTCTCCCTTACAACCTACAGGCACTCTGAGTTATGGAAATAAATATATACTTAATGTTCACCACCAGTTCTATTGTTGACATCTCTTCAATCATACTGGTTGTGTGAGGCTTTTTCTCCATAAATTCCCCAGGAATGGCTCATAGGAACAATAGTCCCCGAATTCTTACATGTTCATAAAAAATTGTGACCACGGCATTTAAAGATCAATGCAGCTGGGGCCGGCCCTGTGGCGCACTTGGGAGAGTGCGGCGCTTGGGAGCGCAGTGGCGCTCCCGCCGCGGGTTCAGATCCTATATAAGGATGGCCGGTGAGCTCACTGGCTGAGCATAGTGAGGGCGACACCAAGCCGAGGGTTGCGATCCCCTTACTGGTCACAAAAAGGACAAAAAAAAAAAAAAAGATCAATGCAGCTGTATATAAAATCCTTAGCTCACATCTGCTTTCCTTGTATTTTTTAAATGCTATGCCATTGTCTTCTGGCATAAAACACTGCTATCAAAAAGTCTGATGAAAATCTGATTTTCTTTCCTCTACAAGGGATTTTGACTGTTTAACTGTTGCCAAAGGAACTTTTTCTTTTTATTTAAAGTTCAATAGTTTCAGTTTAGATGAAGGCCATTCTGGGTCAGTTTTACCAGGTATGGCCCTTTCAATGTGTAGGGCAAGATTTTTTTTTATGTCAGAATGTATTCTTGAATTGTAATTGATAATATTTATTCTTTCATCACATTGATTCTCTGTTTTAGGGACTTCTATTATAAGTACCTTGGTTCTCTTTCACCTATTATCTATGTCTTCTTAATATACATATTTAAATATTTTATATAAAAAACATTCATTCTTTCCTCTCCTATTTTTCTTAAGGCATTTTCTGTGGAGTTTATTCCCTACTTTGTTTCTTCCAGTTTAGTGTGAAATATCGAAATAAGTTTTTCTTTCATCTCTAATATTTTCCTCAATTCTATAAACTCCCTTTTTCAAGTTTTCGTTTTCTCCTTTTTGAGTTATTCTAATTCTGGGTTATGCTGTTCTTTCAAAGACTCCATCTTTTTTCTTATCTGATTTTTCTTTAGTTTGATTTAAAATATCACATTATAATTTTCTTCTGTTTTGTTGGCATGTCTTTCTGGCCTGCTTTTATTGTCTGCAGAGACATGATTGTGGTCCTGCATCCATTTCTCCTTATGATAGCTTTGACAGCATCTTTTTATTCACTAATGTTTAAATGAGATGAATTTTCTTGTACTCTTAGAAGGGAACAATGGGCCAGGATAGCCTCCTAGCTCTGGAGACCTAGGGCTGCCTCTTCTATTGTTTTGGAGACATGTTTACAAACACAGCCTTGCCACGTCTGACATCCCCTGGCTCTTTTCTCCTCCCTCCAGTTTTATCTGGATCTTTCCTTTACCTCCTTCGCCCCTACGGTCTCTTTCCTGCTCAATTTGGATTTATTCCCAGCAATTTTTCCTCAGTGTGGGCTTTGTCTCGGAGAAGACATCAGTCACAGGTCCCTTTCAAGGGTCCGTGGGGCTCAGGCAGCTCGAGCACAACCTGGTTCTCTTTTTCACTCACGATTCAGAGCTGCTCTTCCCACCTGGACGGACCCCCCGAGCTTTGCGGTGAGTACTTGTCGACAATTTTGGTTTCTCTGCCTCCTGGGGCCATCAGAAGCCCCTTAGCCCTCTTTCTGCTTCCTCTCACACTTTTGCTGATATCATGCATGTCTTAACATCACCAGTAGTGATTCCAACCCACGCATTTTTGGGGGCCCATAGGAATGTGTTTTCCCAACACCTTATTGTAGATGCTCTCTGTGGGGTTTGCTTTTGCTTTCCTGGTTGGTCTGTTTCTGTGGGGTAATTTGAGGGAGGTTAAAAAATCATGCCACCTTGCCACCATTTTCCAGATGACATTAAGCAGCCAAACTTTTAGTCTATTTTATTTTATTTTGTTAGTAAGCGCCTACATGCCTGTGTCTGTGTTAGCAGATTTTCTGATGCACCGTTTAATCGTCGTGGTCATATTCATATCTATGCATGTTAATACTGAACCTCAACAGTGAATGTCTCCACAGTTCAGAAATCAGTTGGCGTCTTTTCACACTGCCAGGCTGCTCTCTCTCCCTGGATCCCGGTCTGTGAAGAATCTCTGAGCAGTGCCTCCCTGCTACTGTCCTTGGAGTTCTGGATGCTGACACAGAGGACAACAGTACATGGACTGCCTGTCTGAGCAGCTCCTGCATGATCACCAGGCTGCAGACAGTCACAAACAGCTCTTCTTCCTTTCTTCACCCAACAGGATATTAGCACTTATTCTTAATCAGGGAGGTAGAGGACGAGGCATGACCAGTGGGGACATATCAAAGTGAGGAGGGGAATATTGGGAGGAAGCAGTAGTTTGATAAGAGCTTCCTGGGTGAATCTAACAGACCCCCAGGGCTGTGCTCAGACGCGCTGCTCTTGGAGGAGGATGGGGAGATAGTGACCAGTGGGGACATATCAAAGTGAGGAGGGGAATATTGGGAGGAAGCAGTAGTTTGATAAAAGCTTCCCGGGTGATTCTAACAGACCCCCAGGGCTGTGCTTGGACGCGCTGCTCTTGGAGGAGGATGGGGAGATATTGCCATAGAACTAGCCCTGGATCCAGGCCACCTGGGCATCCTCAGACAGATGACTGGGAAAAGAATGACTGAGGTTTAGAGAGAGGAGAAAAGAGAGAGAAGAAGGCAGGAGCCCAAGGATCTAATTTCTTTTTGGGCTGCCTCCTTCTTCAGGTAGCTTAACATCTGAAGCAGATTTGTCTTCAAGGCATTTAAAGTTGTCCCTGCTTAATGCTCAATTTTCAACTCTAAACGGGAAACAAAATCTTTCATTTTACAGGTAGAGATAAAAGTAATTAAATGAGAAAGTGTGAAAGTTTGGCATTTTGTGACAAAGTGTTTCCATCTCAGACAAGTTAATGATATCAAATCTGTGGCTGTTTTAATAGAGGGAGAGAACACAGGAAGGCAGAGGGGTTGGGGAGAGGGATATAATAAATATGGAGAAAATTCCCCAGAGGAAGACTAGCAGCAGCAAGTGGATGCTGGAAATGGCCATAAACTGCCAGCTTAATAAATGTGTTTATCTTCATTTGTGCACAAATAAAAGCAGTGTGTGTGTGTGTATTAATGGTGTACTTAGATGCCAGGACTGGCACAGCCTCAGGCTCTCAGGAAGGAAGATGGTCAGATATTTGGTGACATGGTTTGAAGGAAGACAAGGATCAAAGAACGATGGCTTTCACTCAAGTCCTGGTGGATGATCTAAGAGCTTAATAACAGAATGTTCAGGATAATTTCTGAAGAATCCACAGAAGCTACAGTGTCCAGGGCATATTAGTAACTTAAGGTCATATCATAATTAAACAAGTAATTCATATATAGGGTTCATGCATAAGTAAGTAGACTTTTCCTCTGTAAGCAAGAATGTTGTCATTTTGACTTCAGAGAAATTGATAACTTTATATTTCTGAGCCACTTATGTTTTCTCTGTTTCAGATAGGAATTCGGGTGATTGTTCAGTTCTCCTCTCTATGGTATTAATATTTTTCCAATCATTTTTTTCTTTCCCTGTCTCCTGAATATGATGTAGCATGTGGATTAAGGACTGGATAGGTGAAGAGACAGCTTCTCTCCTTCTTTCCTCGGTAGTCCCTTCTTCCCTTCTGAGTTAACCTGTTCTTCTCCTGGATGTTAGCATTATCCAGCCCCCACCCCCCTTCAGTCAATGTTAATGTTCCATTTTCAGCCCTGAAATGTACGTGAATTAGACTACGAGTATATTCACTGATCCGTAATATAAAATACTAGAAAAGGAAACCTTGTAAGTCAGAAAAGGAGAAATAGTGAGTGACTAGAAACAGGTGTTTCTAGTCTTTTCATTTTAGCTGTACAGTCTATGACAATCAGTGTGTGACAGGTTTTCAGCTTTCACCCAAATGATGTCTATAAAACTATGAAGAAATCAAGCTATAAATAACGGGGCACATTTTTAAAGGTAAAACATTAGTGTTGAGATAGGAGAAATAGGAGATAGTATTGATTTCTGATAAATTACTGTGCATCGACTTTTTCTCTTGGCATTCCTTTCTATATTATGGTTCCAAAAAAAGTCAGTTTGGGCCTAGCTGGATGCACATGCTGCCCATAATTGCTTCCAGAAGGGAAAGTGTGTGTGTGTGTGTGTGTGTGTGTGTGTGTGTGTGTGTGTGTGTGCGTGCCCATAATTGCTTCCAGAAGGGAAAGTGTGTGTGTGTGTGTGTGTGTGTGTGTGTGTGTGCGCGCACACATGCACGCACATGCTCATTGGGTGGGTGAGACGTGTTGGACTGAGGAGGTATAACGGGAAACTAGCAGTCTACCTTGAAGTTTAGACGTATACTCCCTATAACCGGAATCTTTTTCTAATTTAATTTAGGATATCTGGAGCCCAGGGCCCCATTTTTCCCACACTACTTTCTCACCATGATTTAATGGTTCTTAGTGTCTATGTCATTTGATCAGGATTCTCTCGCAGACCCTCTAGTGGCATTCAGCGGACCCCAGGGTAGATTTAGCCTGTTAGAAGCAGAATGCATGTTCTAGTCATCCGGTCACATACCAACCAAACAGGAGGGGTGACAGCCTTACAGGAATTTAGCTCTATGACTTGACTTTCCTGTGTACACTAGACAGACTTCTCAGATGTTTGAACCTCTATAATTATGTCCATTTATTTAAAACTAATGAGTCTAAAACGGAATTTACATTTTTTCTATAAACATTAATTCTTCCCAATTTCTTTTTTTGTGTTTTGATGATGCCATAATCTCCAGCCCCCCCCCCCCAGTTTTCCAGATATTTTTTCATATATTTACTCAATACAATTGTTTATTTGACACATATCTACCTGGTTTGCATGTCAAGTGAGTCACAGTACTGGGTACTCTGGGGTGGGAGGACAGGGTGGCCCCTGTGTGCACACTCTGTACCTCCTGTGCATCCCGCTGAGCGCACCTGAGTGTCTAGCTTCTTCCTTTCCATTGTCACTGTCGCCTCTCTAACAGGAACCCCTCCATTCTGCCTAGCCCACACCAGTCAAACATTCAAAGGCTTTAGTTAGCCTGAAATTCAAGGCTTCTATAATCTAGTTTCCCACTGTCTAGCCTGTTCCAGTAGTTCCTGACCCTGGCTGCACATCAAATGCATTGGTAATTATTTTTATTTTGGTCTGTTTTTGACACAGATGCCCAGGAGCCCACCCCAGAGCAGGTGATTCAGTGAAGTTCCCCTTGGGTTTCTGATGTTCAGCCAGGTTTGGAAAGTCTGACTTAGTCTCTTTACTGGTCAGTCCCTCAGCTTGTGCAGGCTAAACAGACCCACGGTCATCCTTCTTCAGTTATGTCACATGTCCCCACCTGATTCTGCCTCTACTCAGCCCTAAATTCCTGCTTTAAACCCTAAGGGCAAATGTCATGCCTTATGCATCTTGGGCTCTCCCAAGGTTTAAGAACCGGTTACCAACTGCATGGCCCAGCTTAAAACCCACCCTCTCCTTAGCACTTAAAGTCATCATGGTCTAAGTTATATTTAAAGTCTTTACCAGCCTCTTCCTTATCTGAACAACCGAGGTGCATAACTGTACCACTGAAAGGATTCACTATGACCTCCCTTGTTATTTAATTTTTGATTACATTTTTATTTTGTACATCTCAATTTTCTCCATTATTTTGTACTTTCACTGAGAATAGAGAGTACATTGTATCTATTTTGCTCTGGAGCCCACTGGACTCCGCACTGCACACAGCAGATTCTCAATATGCCGTTTCCTTCATCTAAAAAGCCAGCAATGGTGGGTTGAATCCTCTCACACTGACTTTCTCCTCCTCCTTCCACCTCATCTCTCTCTCCCAGCCATAAAAGAGTCTCTGGTTTTAAGGACTCATGTGACTAGACTGAGCCCACCTAGACAATCCAGAGTAATCTCCCTATTTATTTATTTATTTTCCTTTTTGTCTTTTTTACTGACAGGTAACGGGATCGCAACCCTCAGTGTCACGCCCGTACCGGGGACCGGCAACGGGATCGCAACCCTCAGTGTTGCGCCCGCACCGCGCTCAGCCAGTGAGCGGGAACCAGTCTCCACATGGGATCCGAACCCTCACCGGCCGGCCCGTAATCTCCCTATTTAAAGTCAGCTGATTAAGAAGCTTAATTCCATCGGCAACCTTTATTATTCCTTTGTGCCATGTGACATTACATATGAAGTACTTCATAAAGTTCATGGAAAAATGGAATTAAAGATAATACGAATCCTTCCATGAACTTTTTGAAGACCTCTCGTATTAGCAACCCCAGGAGGTATTACTGTCAATCTCCATATAGATGAGGAGACAGAGGCATGGATAATTTAACTAACTTGTTTCTGATCCAGAGCTAGTGAATGTCAGAGCTAGGATCTCCCCAGTAGGCTGGGGCCAGCATTTGTGTTTTTAACCCCCATGCCACACACTTCCTCCTAAAAGGAATCCAGGATTTGTGAGTCTGCCTCCACAATTTCCTTTAAAGTCACAATCCTTTTGGAAATCCCTATTTAATAGGCATACATTATTTTCATAAAGGTAAAGCATTTTATAATTTACAAAGCATATTCACAACTGCTGTTTCAGTTAATCCTCCAAAGAACTAAGAAACATATTACGACTATTCATATTTTACAGATAAAAAATAATAACTGAGCCTTGAATAAGCGAAGTGGTTTCTCCAGGCAACACAGCTAATAAGTGGCTCTAGTGAGAGCCGGGTAGGATCTAAAAGCTGCGCTCTGTGACCTAAACTTCTAGCATGATGTAGTCGAGTCAGCATAGCTTTAGGGCGCGATTATCAGACAGGAGGTTTTCAATCCTGTGACTTGGAAGGCAATGAATATGGGACTGGCTCCACTTCTGCTGTGCGGACCACTCTGTGTCAGTGTGCAGGGTAAGCATGGGGGTGGGAGTGGGAGAGCAGCCTCCGCCCCAGCTGTGCTGGAGCCCCCTTCCCCTGCTCTGTCACCATGCTCTTCTCTTCTCAGTCTGTCTTCCTTCTGCAGCCAGGGTTAATTTTTCTAAAACAGTTGTATCACCACAGGACCCCCTGAGAAGCCTGCAAAGGTATCCAGTATCACAGATAAAGAACAATTCTAACCTGGCACCCAAAGCCCTTTCAGACACGAGTCCCATCTGCTGCAGCAGCATCTCTGGCCATCTCTTCCGAGCACCATCTGCTCCCATCACTTTGTCCTGCTCTGAGGACATGCCTGGCTTTTCTGACATCCACGTGCCCAACAATACTGCTCTTTCTAGAATGCCTTTCCCATTCTTCATCCAGAGAAGCCTCACTCATCTTCAGGGCTTGGTTCACATGTAATCCCCAGGATTCCAGACAGGAGACAGTTGTTCACTCCTCCATGGGTCCAGGGTCCTTTGTACTTAACTCTTATTGATTACACTGGAATTCCTGGGCCCCTTGGTCCCTCCCTTCAGTGAGAGCCTGGAGGCCGAGAAATGTTACATGACTCACCTTTGTGTAATTATTAGCTCCTTTTACCCCAATTTTACTGTCTACTGATAGAGAGTAAGTTCTAGATACATCTTCGTTTTATCAAGCATTCATCTCTTGCCATTTTGGTTAAAGGGAAAATAGCAACTATTGGGGACCACCAAAGCCCCTGCATCCTGTTTGTCTTCTTGGGCCAGCACAGGACTAAATTGTATTTGAGAAGACAGAAAACAAGTTATGTCAATCTCTTACAGAAAATCCAAGAAGGACTTGAAATTCTAGCATTTTCCCCTCTCCGTTGGGAATTCCCTCTGTCATTTCTCATTTCTTCATTAACATTCTCCCTTCCCTGCCCCCAAGAAAACTACTGCTCTATTCCCACCGACTTCTATAAAGTTAATTTGGCTCTTTGATGAGGACAGAGGCACACTTTAAGAATGCTACTCAAGCTGNTTATGTCAATCTCTTACAGAAAATCCAAGAAGGACTTGAAATTCTAGCATTTTCCCCTCTCCGTTGGGAATTCCCTCTGTCATTTCTCATTTCTTCATTAACATTCTCCCTTCCCTGCCCCCAAGAAAACTACTACTCTATTCCCACTGACCTCTATAAAGTTAATTTGGCTCTTTGATGAGGACAGAGGCACACTTTAAGAATGCTACTCAAGCTGTCGGTGTTCAGCTTTGCTGAATTTTTGCAGCCACAGTTGTAAGCATAGTACTTAGAGTGGTGATCATCACTGTCNTTGCTGAATTTTTGCAGCCACAGTTGTAAGCATAGTACTTAGAGTGGTGATCATCACTGTCCTAACTGACTGACCTTCTATAGTTATACGTCCCTGGGAGAATTAGTGTCTCTGTCACTTTTCTATAAAATGCAGGTAATAGGAAAGTTTAGCTGGATAAAAAACATACAGTAGTTGTATAGAAATAGGCTGCAGAAATAGGAATAAATGGGATAATGTGGTTAAAACATTCAACAGAGCACCTGGACCATGCTAACCACTCAGTATAAGAACAATCAGAATA
>NW_007732096.1:34919-36255 GCF_000696425.1 Galeopterus variegatus | reverse complement strand
GCGGGAGCGCCGCTGCACTCCCAAGCGGCGCACTCTCCAGTGCGCCACCGGGCTGGCCCGAACCTTAAAGTTTTCTTAAAAGGGAAAACATGTGTTTATATACTGGTTTGTCATTCAGTCATTACAGGACCCTTATCTCAAGGATTTATACATGTTTATTGCATAAACCATATGGATACGAGTCAACATTTGCTCAGGAAACTACTGGAAAGAAATCAAGCCGTCCTTACTTTTAGGCCCTCTTAAGTTTGCTTTCTATTATTTTTTGTGTAAGGCGGTTCCCTCTTTATTGCTATTTCTTTTTTGGTTTATGGCAAACTAAGAAATTAAAATTTGGAAAAAACGACTGTTCATTTGCTTAATTATCACACAAACCATTTAAAAAGAATGGAATTGATCACTAACAAATCCTGCTGGGCTGTTTCTTCCATCTGAACCCTCAGACCCTGGGGATTTTTCTGTAGAACTTTATGATATAACAGCAACAAAGGTGCCACATCCAGCTCCTCTGTAAAATTAATATCAACTTATCACCTCTTTACAAATTCACACACCTAGTTATATTTTTTCAAGTATAGTAAAACAAAAAATACCTATTTTCACAAAGTATTTGCACATTTTTAAAGTTATTACCCTTAAGTCCAAGCAACAAAAGACTTACCAGAGACTACAAAGACAGCTGTAGTGTGAGTCTTTTATCAGACTACAGTGTTCTTAAAAATTCAAGTTTCTCAAAGACAGACAGGTAGAGCTGTTGGATATCAATGGCTTCTGAAGATATGTCACATCTGCCCAAAAATGAAAATCATTTTCCATGCCCAGCATTTTCTTACTCTCTGAGTTGCTCTGAGAAAGCGTCTTATTCTCTTGCTATGAAAGGCAAAGAGACCCAAATCAGTGCTGGGGAAAAGTGGCAGTCGCAATCTCTGTACAATTACCATTCGCTTTCCACTGCGGTAGCACAAGTGCTTGATGTGCTGTGTTTTGGGGGTTTGATGTTACTTTTCTGACCTTTGAATGGATGCACAAGATGAAAATTGGGTTAGTCAAAGGCAGAAATGGAAGAACAAACGCTGAGGAGGCCATGCTGCAGGACACAGGGTGGGAGTGGTGCCCCCCATGCCCCTTCAGCCCCCTGTGCTGCAGGCTCCTTTCCACTCTGACCCCACCCGTGAGTGGATGTGGATGAGCAGGTCACTGTGTCACTGCTTCACTGCCTGGTGTCACTAATCTTTCCTGGACAGCAGTAACTAGGGGAAGCGTTCATGGAGACCTACGTTTCCTACACCATTGCAGCTGATGCTAGGATAACATTCATGGAAGCAGCAGCAAATAT
>NW_007732096.1:32676-33842 GCF_000696425.1 Galeopterus variegatus | reverse complement strand
ACGTTTCCTACACCATTGCAGCTGATGCTAGGATAACATTCATGGAAGCAGCAGCAAATATCTGCCTAGTTATTACATATTCATTCAGTCCCTAACTCTTTCACTCATACGACAGATAAATGACAAGATGGTCAATGTGCTGCCACGCTCCTGGATACTGGGGATAAAGAGGAGCAATACGGTGGTTCACCTCTCTTCAGTGAACTTCAGTCTAGTGGAGAAAACAGATAAAACATGCCTGTGACAGGGTAGGGTTCTCTGTCCCCTTTTGTTCCTTTACTTCCTTCCTCTCCTCATTCTATTGGAAGTGGAAAATTTAGCATAACAACATATGTAAGTTAGACTGGGAGTGTGATTAATGTTCTCATGATAGAGGTGGGTTTCTTTTGTAGTTATTCCAATTTGAAAAGTGAAGTATCCACCATTATTACCCTTCCAGGAACAGGAACCTCTGGGTGAATGAGTCTCCTCACCAGACCGCAAGGATCAGGGTGGAGCCAGGTCATGAGGGAGGACAGAAAGGTGGGAAAGAAGAGAAACACTCCAGGAGAAAAGGGTTTTCAGGCTGCCATATGTACGACCTTCTAACAACTGAATAAGAAAAGGCAAGACATGATTTGCACCATGTCCTAGATTTGAATATGTTTGTGATCACCAAGGAGTACGACTGTGCTGTTTTCCTGTAACAAACAACAGCTGCAGGCCCCTCCAGACGTCGCTGGATGCAATGCAGGGTTATACACCATTTCTCTAAGTTTCCCATTCAGATGAAAATTTGTAACATCCTAAACATTCACTACACTGAAAATGTGGCAATCAGAGTAAAATCAGATTAAGAATCATTAGGGCACTTATGTTAGTTGGTAGAAGGCTTGGTTGTTTACAATAGAAAACCCCAAATAACAGTGGCCTAGACATAGAGATGCAGCTCTCAAGAAAAGCTGTGCAGAGTTGGATAGTTCAGTGCTGGGATTTGGTTCTTTGGTGCCAGGGGCCTGGGTGCCTGCCATCTTTATGCTCTTCCTTTCTAGAGCTACCCTCTGAATGTAAGGTCACCTCATGTTCCAAGACAGCTGCTGGAGTGCTTGCCTTCAAACACAATGCAATCGTATTCCTTGTGGATCACAAACACATGCAAATCTAGGACACTGTGCAAATCATTCCTC
>NW_007732096.1:22164-31340 GCF_000696425.1 Galeopterus variegatus | reverse complement strand
GGGAGCGCCGCCACGCTTCCCAAGCGGTGCACTATCCAGTGCGCCACCGGGCCGGCCCCCCTTAAATCATTCTTGCTGACACTTGCTTACTGTATTATCAGGTACTATTGCAAGCATTTACATAGACAATCCATTTATATTTAAAATACCTCTCTGAGGTAGGACCTATTATTAGCACCATCACACAGATAAGGAAACTGAGGCTCAAGGTCACACAGCTAGTAAGTAAAGGATCAGCATCTAAATGCAGATAGTCTGACCCTACAGTCTTATGGTACACTACCTTTCAAATGTGTGGTGTGCGCTGGATATGTATTCACAGTTAAAAATTAAGCACTAAATTGATTAATTTAGGTAGTTGTGGTTTTTCTCTGCTTTTGTGTAAAGAGACTTTTGCAAAGAGAACAAACACCGTGACAATTTTCAATATGCTCCACTCTCCTCAAACCTCTGGCATTTCTCCTTTCCTTCTCAGTGCAGGTTTCTCAGATTTCATGGAGAAACAGAAGCCACCAGATGGGAGCCACCACATATTCTATCACCATTGCTATAGGACATTTCTAACAGTCATAAAATTAATAAACACTAAATTCCTTTAAAGCTGTCAATTTGTGCCTTCTTACGGTAAATGTTAAATATTTTAAAATAACTTTAATGAATCTACTCATAATTGTTGTCTGAGTAATCTATTCTCTGAATTCCACCAAAAAAGTACTTTCTGACCAAAGTTATACACAATATACTTCTATAGTCCTAAGCTGGCAAGATGAATTGAGATGTGTTCTTATTATGAACAACATATTTTCTTTATTCCTAAACTAACATGATAATTTTTGATCTGTAAAAGACTGTGAAAATCAATACTGCTTACTTGGCTGAGCTTGATGAGAATTTTGAAGACATGTTTGTTCTTTTATTTGTGTTCTAGAAGATACTCAGCCCATTTTTAAGGAAAATTCCAGCCCTCTTTGCCCTTCATTGGAAATAACTAAAATAGTAATTGATTGTGTAATCATTAGAATAAGCCCAATCTGGACAGGAATTTGTTCAATATCCTCATTTTCTGGCCCACAGGAGACACTCCAGAAATACTTTTGATTGGCTGCAGAGGTTTACCTGCCCCCTCCATGTGCAGGCGGGGCCCGGTGCCAGCCTGGGCAAGGTCTAAGTTCTGAGTGTGGCGGCCAAGGATAAGCTTTGATTTTCAGTGCACATGGCCCTGCCTTTAATCAGCAGCTCAGAACACTGCGCCGACCTTGCCAGAGTGTGCCTTTGAACCGTTTGCTGTTTGAACTGTTTGCTTCTTTGATTGAAAAGCTCTTGACAGAAATATTGAAGGAGTGTTTAAAGGACCTGTGTCAACACATTCCCGACTGTGACCTTTCCAGGGACTGAAAGCTCTGAAGTCTGGCCCTAGAAAAACACACTTAGAGGCATACGCAGAAAATGGTGTGTATAATTTCAGAGGCCTGTGTACTCCGTGAAGCGCATATTGAGACCCTAGAAGTTCCAGTCCATGATGACAAATAGACTTCAATTTTTGGCACCTCTTGTCAATGGATAGTGAAGGCCACGAGCACTGTTTCGAAGTGGATCTGAACCAAGACTGGTCTAAGCAGAAGAAAGTTCTATGGCCTATTAGCACACCCTATGTGTGGCTGAGGAAAGTGCTCGGCCAGGCAGTGGGCTGTGTTTTTGACATTCTTTCTCTGGAAATTGAGGTAGATGATCAGCAAGATGTGGAAATTGACCCACACTTTCTAACTTAACCAGCAAATTGCTTCCATGGAGTTGGGCTTGCTCATTACGTCCTCAGCTTGTGTTAAGGAAAAAATTTTTAAAGTTTCCTATGACACCTGTCTTTATGTTTGTTGTCAGGATGTCTTAAAAAATATGGGGCCAGGACAAGTCAGAGAAGATGTCCTCATCAAACCTAGGTGTCAGAGAAATCTTTTCTTCTCTGAAGAATGTTATGCTTTCTGGACAAAATATAAATGATATACTATACAGTTTTCCTTCATGCCTTGGCTTTTAGGAATATCAGCTTAATGTCAGTAATTACAGAGTGTACAATGATACTAAATTCATCATACAATGACACTAATTATGATTAATATCTCTTATCAATCTGTCTATCTCTCACTGTGTTGATCTAACAACCCTTAAAAGCTCCTCCAAATCCTTTGTGGAACAAAGCAGGATATATAAATACAAACAAATGATATTGTATATATGTCAATATCTTAAATCTCACATGGAAAACTAACGATCTTCTCCTTTGACTTCAGAAAATTCATGAAGTTTGCAACCGTACAACTCAAGAGTAATAAACCCATGCTACTAACACATTCAGGTATCTAAGTAGAGAACAGTTTGAGTTTTCCTCTTTCATATTTCCTCTCTCCATTAGGACTGAATAACTTTTTTTCTTACAGACAGATATTTAGGCCTTAGTTTTATACAAGCTTAAATATAGGAAAAAAGAACACAAAATTTTAAAAATATAAAACCAATATAAATTTACAGTGATTTTCAGAATTTGTTCATTTTAATAGAAACAAATCATTAGTTCAAATAACTTTTTTTTGCTTTGTTTATTAATATTATTCTTTTACTTTCTATGATGCTGTAGAGCAGCCAGTGGGGAGGGGGGCAGGAAGGGGGAAGGACATAGGAGCGGAGAAGGAGGAAGGACGAGGGGCAGGGTCGAGGCCTGTGACACCCCCCTCATTCCTGCAGGGGAGACCAGGGGGCTTCCAGTGGTGTCTTGGTCATTGGTGGGCTGGGTGCAGATGTCAGGGGGATGTGGCTGAAGCCCTTGTCCTCCCACCCCCCAGCTCAGGAGCCCAGGGCTCTTCCTGTGGTGGCTCAGTGGTCATCACTGGGCTGATTGTAGGTGTTGGGGGGCGCGTGACCAAGGCCCACCCACCACCCCATCAAATAACTTCTCCAAAACAAGTTTTACAGCCCACTAAGACAGGTGACAGTGTCTGGCTTGCCATCACCTTTGATCTTTGCCCCCTACCCACCCAACACAACTCACTGATATTTTAAGTGTGGAATTACTCCTAAGTCAAAGATATGTGGGAGGAAGGTGGCAGGAGGAGCCAGATACACAGAAAATACTGCATTTATACGAGAGCCACAGTAGATGATTTGTGGTAGTCACCATGAAGGAAGCTCCACCATCACACAAATCTTTGCAGTAATTTTCTTCTGAATTTCTTATGCCCAAGAGGCTCTATTGCTCAAATTCATTCTAAAGCACACTGGTTTAAAACCTATAAAAATGTTAACTGGATTAGAGAAATTGTTTCTCAAGCGCTAGGTATACTGATAGGTTTGGTAGACCAGAAGTATGTTTCTACCTGTGAGGCTCCAGCAGAGTCAGCACAGTCGGGGAGAAGGCGGGTGGACCTGGGCAGACCTGGCTCGGTGACTTGCTGCCTGTATGACCTCTAAGTGTCAGTTTTCTCATAAATAAAGTAGGGATAAAAATAGTGTGCAACTCTCAGATTCACTGTGCAGATTAATTCAACATTTTATGTAAATTTCATGGAGTGAAGTATAAACTCAATAAATATTAGCTCCCTCTCTTCACCTTCCAGCATCTCATCTCTTCAGCCATATTTTATTATACTTTTTTATTGAAACATAATTGATGGTACATATCCGTGGGGTACAGCATTGAATATCAATATGTGTGTGCAATATGCGACGTTCAAATCAGGATAATTAGTATATTCAGCATTATACAGTGTAATCATTTTTTTTGGCACTTTACCAATTCCTTGCTAACCACCTCCCCGCTTTCCCACCTCTGGTAACCTCAGTTCTGTTCTCCCCTTTTCAAAGTTCAACAAATTATTGTGATTGTATCTTTCTTTCTTTCTTTTTCTATTTACTTTTTTTTTTTTTAGCTCCCACTTATGAGTGAGGACATGCAATATTTCTTTCTGTGCCTGGCTTATTTCACTTAACACAATTTTTTCTAACATCATCCGAGTCACTGCAAATGGCAGTATTTCATTCCTTTTTGTGTCAGAGTAGTATTTCATTGTGTAAATATACCACATTTTCCTCATCCTCGTCGATGGACATTTAGGTTGGTTCCAACTCTTCGCTACTGTAAAAAGAGCTGAGATAAATATGGGAGTGCAGGTATCCCTTCAACATGATGATTTCCATTCCTTTGGGTATATACCCAGTAGTGAGATCGCTGGATCTTATGGCAGTTCTGTCATTGTTTGAGAAACCTCCATATTGTTTTTCATTATGGCTGCAGTAACTTACAGTCCCACCAACAATGCAGGAGGGTTTCCTTTTCTTGGTATCCTCCCCACCATTTCTTATTGTCTTTTTGATAACAGCCACTCTAACTGAGATGAGATGATATCTCAGTGTGGTATTGATTTGCATTTGCCTCATATTTGCAATATTTTAGATGATGAAGAGGTGAGGATTCTCAGTCTTATATATACACTAAAAATCACATTTCAGCAGTCAAAATGGTCTGAGAATAGGAAAGAATAATTAAAAGCAGGCCTGCATGGAAAATCTGGACCTACGTTACATATAATCTCTGCATTTTTCCCCAGCTCTTCCTTCTCTCTCCCACGAGGTGGTATAGCAAAGTACGTGGACAAAAGGTAGGAACTTAGGGCAGGCGTGGTGCCTGTTTTGTTCACTGATGTGGCCAAAGTATCCAGGATGGTATGCTCATAAGGATCAGGTGGCCAATAAATATTTGATAAATTGAACTGAAGTGAGAAAGAAAACTGGAATGATTGGGAACTTGACACCCTATTTTCCCTTGAGTTCAGGGATAAAAATAATTTCTAACAAAAATAGAAAAAAGTCTTTAATTTCCACCAAGGAAAAGGTTCTAGATCTTTATTCATTCTCTTCAAGAACATACCAACGCTCCCTCAACCAAAAAACAAAACAAAACAAAACAAAAAAACCCAAAAGCCATCAGCAAACTGCTTCTGGAACCCCAGTGTCACTATAGTTTACAAATAAAGCAATGACTGTCCTTGCTGAAACTACTGTCTCTTGCAAGCCTCCTCCAATTTGGAGGCCTCTTCCCCTTTCCTGACCCAGCCTGAAGGTAAGTATAAAGTGCAACCCCTGAGACACAAGGTGGTGGCTCATGTGCATTTCATAAACAAGGACTCCCAGGTGAAACGGCTTGCCAGTTATCAACGTCTGCTCTGCTGATGGGTGAAACAGTATCCAATTAAGTCTACTTGAAGCCTAATGTGCTATGCGAGAGAGTTTTGTCAATGGAAGAGGCAACTGGACACATTCTGCTGGAACAAAGACTTAGTTTCCTCTTCAAAGGAAAGTAGCATGGTGCATCAGTCTTATCCCTCTGTTTAAGCATAATCTGGACACAGAAGATCACTCACCTACCTTTGGTTAGATTGCAAAGTTTTGGAAGAAAATACCAAAGCTGTTTTTTTTTTTTTTTTCTTTTGATGCCTGGCCTCTGAAAAACAATGGATATTTTAGTATCAAAAACACACTGGTTCTCTGCACTCTAATGGAGATTATGGAAACAAGAGTGGGAATTGTGAAGAATAACTCTGACAGGTGATGCCCTATGGTTTACTCTGCCTCAGGTTTGCTTTCCTAGAAGTTTGCTTGTGAGATGGAGATTTGTGAAGAGTTCCACTGGGGTGTGCCCTGGAGAAAGTACCACTACAGTAGCAAGCAAATAAAGATTGGGTGGAGGAAACACTGGACTCTAGAGCCAGACTAACCATTTAGAATTGTCCCCGATTGAGGCAAGGGTGCTGGGCATTTGTATAACACTCAATGGCCAGTCCTTGGATGTGGGCTGCCCTCGGGAGAAAGCATAAGCTGGGGTGAGGCAGCTCCCTTCAACCAGAGTCAATACTCCAGAAGGGACACAGCTGAGAGCCTCCAGTGCCCACACTCCCAACAGCTGGTGGAATAAGTGCCTCGGTCCTAAAGGCGATCTGGGTGGTCAACTACAGCATCCACTAAAACTGGCAGATTAAATAAAAAAATATTTAGAAGAGAGTAATTGCCATATAATTTGCATATAAAGAACATTTAATAAATATTTGTTGAATGAATGAATAAGTGGTTATTATGAAGGAAGAATGATCAGTAATGAATTTAAATTTCATCAGAAGGGATTTAAATGAGACCAAAGAAAAATACAGAATTATACTAAACCACTCAGAACAGAAAAACTTCTAGCCTAGATATCTCTATTGTGAGTTTGTCATCTGATTTAATCATTAAAATTATTCAGACTCTGAACTTATTAAGCCTTAGGGCAAAAGGAGAGGGAAAAGATTGAAAAGGGACTCTGATTGGGGGAATTAAGTTTTAATAAGTTAGGGTCCCCCACTCACTGTCCAAGGATGACCATTCCACCACACAAGAGTTTGACAGAAAACTTCAAGGCTGTGCAAAGGAAACAGTCTATGTGAAGCAGCTGGAATAAGTGAAAAGCATCATGATTGAATTTTTCCAAAATTAATGACTCTCTGTTTGGAGCCCTTTCAACCAAGGTAATCATCATCTAAAGTTATTTGTGAAGGTCACTTCCAAGGTCACTACTCTGCTCAATCTAATGATCCAGCACCTCTTCCTCTGAGTGTTTGGACATACTCACCCTGCGGCCAGCAATTCCATCACGACGACATCTTCTTCCCAACATCACGTATTCCTGCATTAGACGATGGCCCTCACTTTATAAAGTTACATAAATTAGATGCTCGCAGTGAATCAGTTTTATCCAGGGACTTACATGGTAATTATGAAGATGCTTCACCTTCTTTTCTCAGTGGCCTACAAACCAAAGTAGATTCTAACACTTCATCCGTAATCATTTCTGTCCCTTAAGGTTTACCTTAAAGGCTTATACACAAACATTTACAATTATTTAGGAGATCTGTTTTTATGCAAAAGAGTAAGTCTTTTCTTAAAATGAAAAGTCTTTTTAATTTTTATTGTATAAAATCTGTATTTCCCAGACATGCCTGTTTAACTCTTCAGTTCAATGTCTTTGGGGAAGAAAATTCTGTCTATGTAGGGCAAACATAGAACTTACTAGCACATCATGAATTTGTTTTTTTAACTTATGATGGTCAGATCTCTGCAGGGATTTTTAAGGCATTATTAAACAAGATGCTTCTGAGTTGCAGGATCACTTTTTAGCCACGATCACTGCTTATGTTGGTCCAGGGAATCCAGGAAAGGAGACACACAGGCGTGTACGCACGCGCACGCACACACACACACACACACACACACACACACACACACGCACACACATCTCCTGAAACTTGAAATTCCACCAAGAGCCAATAATATACCCTTTGTATAAAGATTAGCTCTTCCTCTGGTCCCCTGTTAAAAGATTCCTAAACAGGGTATCATTAAGGTGATGGTGGAGGCATGTTTATTTCCCACTGTTGGAGGGAAGGAGTGCTAAATTTTGCCCAGATATACGTCTGACACATGAATCAGCACTGAAGGAAATTCAAAATAGTTCAAAATAATTTAAAAATCATAATGGAAAATTTAGCAATAATAGTAAACAGTAAATAATAATATTTATTGAAAGGCACTAATGAAGCCATAAAGTTTTTTTTTAAAGCCAGAAATAAAAGTTAATGGTAGACACAGCAGTGTGACCCTCATTAGGCTACTGTCAGTCTACTTTCAAGTGTGAGAGTGATAGTCTTAAAATGGAAGCATTCCTTTTATGCAACCATAAATGAAACAACTGCTTGACTAAACCTTGCTCTTAGTCCAGCTTCAGTCTAAGAGAAGAAACTATCTGGATTCCCATTCTGAAAGATTTGACCCATAATGTAAGTCAAGGCAAGCAGCACTGGTCTCCAGCTGCAGTGGATCTCACGTTGACTCTGAATCTTATGTTCAGGATTGAGTCCAACAGATATACCTGTTGATTTTTACTTAATGGGAAAACCTCTTCTGTGTTTTTCAGATTTGCCCTAAGGTTTAGCTTTATGAATAATAATAATGTTATGCTTTAAAAATGTAAATTCATTCGTTCTACAGACTTCTATTATCTGTTATGTGCCAGGTACTGGGCTGGGGAGGAGGGCCTCAAATCAATTAACTAAGTTCCTGTCCTCAATTGTAAGTTTTTACTGCATTTTCTCTCCCCAAGTGAGAATGACTAACCCTCTACGACTGTAAGTTCATTTTGCATGAGATTCAAACTCAGCTTTCATGAAGGCTCTCAAGTAGAGTTGATATTTTTCACATGTTCTTAGTTTCATTTTCCCTCAACTTTTAGGAGTTGAGGAAGGAAAAAATATAGACTCTAGATCAGCAAATTTAAGATGACTGCGAACTTCAGTTCACAACATTTTTATCATTGTCAATCCACAGAATGCTCCTCTTTTACTTATACTCCCTTGGCTTTACTTTTTTTCTCTATTATCTTCTGTCCTTAATCTCACAGCCCCCTCCCACCAGTGTCAGCTTTTCTAATATATTTAAGGTATGTTCTTTCATTATACCTTTTATATACACACACGCACACACCCACATACCCACAGGAAGAGAAGCTTCGAAAAAAGGCATTGAATGTGTTTAATTACATACATAGATGATACTGTCGTATAAATATCTTTCTGTTTCTAACTTTTTCTATTCAACATTGTTTTTAAACATCTACCCATGATACTGCAAATAAGTCTAAGTTGTTGCTTTTTATGCTCCATTGCAGGCCATACTAACCTACTAATAGTAGTAGGTTTGCCATGAACATCAACACACCGCCTTCCTTGAGTACCTGAGTGATTTATGGAGAATATACCCAGTGGTAGAACTGCTGGATTGTTGGGTGCATACATAATTAATGTTAGTAAATTCAGTGAGATTATTTTCCCAAATAGTTTCATTAGAGTATATCTCCACCAGCGAGACAGCAGAGTCTCCATTTCTCCATGTCTTCACCAGCATTTGATATTATGTGACTTTTTAGTTTTTGCCAATTAGATGATTATAGCCCGTCACTTTATTTATGCTTTAATTAGTATCTTCCTGATTTCTAGAGGGTCTGAGCATCTCTTAATATTTATTACACATTTAGGTTTTTCTTTCTGTGAATTGCCTATTCAAAGACATTGCCTATTTTTTATCTTTTGGTTTTTTTCTCT
>NW_007732096.1:9633-21797 GCF_000696425.1 Galeopterus variegatus | reverse complement strand
AACTATACAACTGCCATGGTAAACTTTTTTTGCCTTGGCTTTTGAGAAACTTACAGCCATATTTGAAAGGTAGTCACAACTGTGTTTACCCTTTCAGTGAGTGTATTTGCATTCTTGTTTTTTCTTGGAAACTAATTTTTGATTTCAGTGTTGTTATTAACTTTATTTTTATGTCTCTTGTCATCAAAAGATGTTTTGAAGGAGTCAGGCATAAGTGAATCAATAAGCTTATTTTTTTCAAAATGTACTCATTTCATTTAAATTGGTCTTACTAGAACAAAATGTGTTCCCACCTATGTTAGAATGATAACAGGCTTTGGAATTACAAGGATGTAGGTGTCACCTGGTTGAAACACACACTTTTCAGATAGGAGATGGAAGACCACAGAAGTCACCTGGAACTGTTTAGGCGATGCAGGTAGGGGAAAAACTGGAATGGCCTAGCACTGGATCTGATTTTTCTTTTCTTTTTATTTATTAATTTATTAAAAAAATTTTTTAACTTAGTGGAAATGGTATGTATATGGGTCATGTATCTGTGTGTGGCGTGTACCTCTATGTGACAGTGTGTTTGTTTTTTATAAAGCTTTCATGCTTTCTCCCCCACCCCCCCACACAACCCCTTGGAATTCATCGCTATTGTAATTGATCTAAGGTTTCTGGTCTTAGTAAGTCTCCTATCTTTTCTAAAGCTTTTTATAAAATTTTAATCTAATTTAGAAGTGCAAAATTCCATGTGAAACTTTGGAAGTCAAATTAAAATTTGGTCTTAGTAAGTCTCCTATCTTTTCTAAAGCTTTTTATAAAATTTTAATCTAATTTAGAAATGCAAAATTCCATGTGAAACTTTGGAAGTCAAATTAAAATTCTTGTCTTTGATAACCTCTGTACATAGTTAGTATATAAAAATATCATCCTACTTGCTAATTGCTCAGCTCTGTTCTTAAATCAAACATGAATGACTTATCTTTCTAGATAAGATATCGGCATCAGAAAGATTCCCTCTCAATTTCAGGACTCAAAGGGCAAGTTGTGCTTGAGTCTGGAGCTTCAGAGGATAGAGCCCTGACCTTATATCCTTATGGAATCCCTATTTCCCTGATGAGGTCTAAATAGACAGGGAGCGCCAGAGCTGAGACAGATCCCAGTATTCCTACTTGGATCCAGGGAGTGTTACCCTTACAATGGCAATACTAACGCTTTTCACTGAAACTTGCTTCCACATTCACCAAGACAAGAAAAGGGGATGTGGCAAATCCTCTGGCTCTGAACACTTGTGCTCAGAAGTGACATGTCTGTTTATGCTCACAAGTTGTCATTAAAGCAACTGACATGGCCATATCTAGCCAGGGTCTGACGAGTGCAAGGGGGAGGCTAGAAATATTTGGTGAAGACCACTAATGACTACCACACCCTGAAACCCTCACTTTTTGTGAGGAATCCAGGTTCTAGGGATTTGCAGTGAATAAGTGGAGGGAGAATGACAATTAAAAAGGGTGCCTGAGGCCTTGAGTATGCGCAGCAGGAAAGGCCCTGTTCAAGGTCAGGTGTGTGCACTCTACAGCGAGTATTTCATACACACAGCTAATGTGACACATGCAAGAACTCAGTGAGGTGGGTGTCACCATTGTAACTATTTACCAGTGAGACAACACGTCTTCAGTATAGCACAGTGCCTGGCCTGTGGTTATGTGGCTGAGCCAAGTCCTGCATTTCTAACTGGCTCTAAAGGCCCTTTTAACTTTATTTTTAAACTATGACATTGTCTTTTTCAACAGAACAAAAATATCACAGCACAAAGTTTTAAAAATAATTAAAACCATATATGTGTGTGTATATATATGTATGGAGTCTTCAAAAAGTTCATCGAAAGATTTGTATTATCTTTATATTCTATTTTTCCATGAACTTTCTGAAGTACCCTCGTGTATATGTATGACATTTCCTGAATTTTTTTATGTGACCACTAAGGAATTCTTCAAACTGACATTTTAAAATGCCAAGAAAATCTATCGAAGGTATTTTTAGAAAATGGTTACTTTGATTCAAAACGATCTTTTGCTATGGGAAAAGTGGTCTAAAATAGCCAAGTACAGACAGCCATAGGATGATTACATCAGAATGTGTTTTCTCCTCGTTAATCTTGGTTTTAGGCTCAGTGTCTGCAGCGTTATGTCTTAAGTGCTGGCAGGTTCTTGTGGCTGCAGCAGGGCTCCCATTCATGAAAAGTGAAGATGGATCTTAAGTTGATTCCTCTTGACGTCTGTCATCCACACATACAAACATGCCCTAGTTAGGTTAAGTTGAATTTAGTTTAAAAAGTGCTAGAAAAAAGGCTTCTAAATGGTTGGAAACCATGTTAGGGGTCAGGTATTGGCTCTTTGACTGAAGGGTCACACAAAGGTCCCTAGCTCTTTTCATTTGAGGGATCTAGATTCTCAACTGCCATTCTGAGCAGGAAGCAAAAAAGGATAAAAGGTGCTACATTAAGAACATAATGAGGCCAAAATCTTCTGCTCTGGTCTAAGATAGTTTTTGTATTTCAGGATAGAATATAAACCTCAGAATATATTGGCTAAGAAAAGGGTTTGGATGTTACCTGAAGGTTAAAAAAATACCAAAAGAAAGTAGTCAGGAGGGCCGATCCCGTGGCTCCCTCGGGAGAGTGCGGCGCTGGGAGCGCAGCGGTGCTAGGAGCACCAAGGCCGCGGGTTCGGATCCTATATAGGGATGGCCGGTGCGCTCACTGGCTGAGCGCGGTTTGGGTGACAGCAGGCCAAGGGTTGCGATCCCCTTACCGGTCACAAAAAAGGACCAAAAAAAAAAAAAGAAAGAAAGAAAGAAAGAAAGTAGTCAGGAGAATACAATTTTCTGAGTCTATAGCACCATCTACAATACTTTCTGATTCTCAAGACTGTAAAAAGCATTAGGAGACCACACCATATCTACCAGGTAGACAACTCACTTAGGTGGGCCTGATTTCCTATTTCTGATTCACTGGTCAACAGTGACTTTCTGGGCTATGATGCAGTCTATTCAGTGAAACTACTTAGAAAGAAGATGCAGAAATCTTTTCCTCAGTCTCAGTCCTGGAATATCTTACAACATAAATGATAAGTTGGCATTTGGTTTTATGGGTCAGCCTGAGAGTTTTGTTTCTTCCCAAGATTTAGGCACTAGCGGCCATTATTACAACGTAAATAGTAGGGGTGGTGGGTGGCTCAGCCCCCAAGTGAGACTCAGCCTGAATAATCCGGCTTCCCCAGGTGGCACAGAAACAGAGTGCCAGGGAGAACAGACAGGCTCCCGCTTCCTGTGCCCACTCCAGTGCTCCTACAGCCAGGACGCTGCTCTAGGGTTTCATGTCAAGTGATTGCTAACTAGAGCAGGAAAATCCATGGCTGGATAATGGAAGTTTGCACGCTTTTTTGGGAAAAGTATAGAAATTTTGAAGGTTTTTGCTATGTACTAAACATGTATAATGATTAGTATAATGATCTGTATGACACTCTGAGTCTTAGTCTCCCCATTTGAAAATAGGAATGACAATACATTGTAGTGAGATTAAATGAGATGACATACTTACCTCTCCAGCCCAGAATCTGGAGCATAGGAAGTATTCGAAAAATGTTTGGTCCCTCACACTCTCTCCCTTCTCTACAGAAGGAAGTGATTTCTACTATTCATGTTAATACAGGTCCACTTATATAAAATTATAATTTGCTCGAGATCAAATTAGAATTTTGTTGTTCCAAAAACAGAGAGATAGCAAAAATAAGATAAAAACACCTCAGTTTATGGCGACTCAAGAAATCTGCTTTCCAGCTTAGCAGTGTTGGGCAGAGCCTGAGTAATAAACCTTGAATCTGATTTACTTCATATAGAGCTGCACTTTTGAGTCATTCTTTGTGGTTTTGCTTACGTAGCATGTCATGGTGCTCTCTTCCCCAAATGACCCCTGATAAGACGATCAGTTAAGGTCTCATGTACCTCAATAAAAAAGAAAAAAGCCATTTCAATCTAGTGAAAAATAAAATGTGCTTTCTTGCTAGTAACAGCTGTAAAGTGGTATACCAAATAGAAAAATCTAGGAACAAACCCAGGGCTGCTGAGAAGATTCTAAAAACTCAGTTCCTCTTTTCCCTGATGAGGTGCTGCCAGTGCAAGGACTGTCTCAGGCCATATGGATTTTTAATCACCAAAGGTCACCCAAAACATGTAAATATATAGGAACCAATCTCTCTGTGTGCATAGAAATATTCGTAATTTTTATTTGTGGCGCTATACAAAGCATATTTATAAGGAAATCTAAAGGAATTTGACAGACAACAATTAACATGTTGAAAGCAGCATTTTCTTGCTCTGCTCTATGGGATGTCAGCCTCCTAACTTGCTTGTGTCCTTCAGCTGGCAGCAAATCAATGACCTGATCTTGCACTGTTTTAAAAAATGCATGGACAGAGCACACCATCCACATGCCGAAATGATGTGGCATACAGAACTGCATAGAAACTTGGTTAAGACAAATAGTACTACTAACATGTGAAAAATGATATTGGTTACCCTGGCAACCCCTTTAACCAGATCACTCTTGCTCACACCCCATCGATCAGTTTCAGGGAAGGAGGTGTTGGTGTAATTACTTTTTTTTAATTGAGTTCAACATTTTAGCACTGAGCTCTTTTATTATAAGCATTTCTGATGGAAAATTTTCTTAAATGCATCACATATTTCCCTGCTTTGTTAATTAAATATGCTCTATGCCATCTAATCTCTCTTGGTGTAATTACTTTTTTTTAATTGAGTTCAACATTTTAGCACTGAGCTCTTTTATTATAACCATTTCTGATGGAAAATTTTCTTAAATGCATCACATATTTCCCTGCTTTGTGAATTAAATATGCTCTATGCCATCTAATCTCTCTTTTTTTTTTTTGGCAAGCAAGTAGCACTTTTATTTATTTTTAATTAAAAAACTTTTTTCTTCAAGTATACATTGTACTAACTATACTCACCATGTTGTACAATAGATCTCTTGAACTCATTCCTCCCGTACAACTCAAATTTTGTATCCTTTGACCCACATCTTCCAGATCCCCATGCCCCCAGCCCCCAGTAAGCACCATTCTACTCTCTCCTATGAGTTAAACTTTTTTAGATTCCACATACAAGTGAGATAATGTGGTATCTGTCTTTCTGTGCTTTGCGTATTTCACTTAACATAATGTCTTCCAAGTTCATACATGTTGTCACATTTGACAGTATAGGATCTTTCTAAGGCTAAATAGTATTCTATTGGGTACGTATACCACATTTTCTTTATCCATTTATCTGCTGATGGACACTTAGCTTGATTCCATATCTTTGCTATTGTCAAGTATGCTGCAATAAACATGGGAGTACAGGTATCTCTGTGATATACTGATTTCATTTCCTTTGGATTTATACCCAGTAATGGAATTACTGGGTAAAACATGGTAGTTCTATTTTTAACTTTTTAAGGAACCTCCGTACTGTTTTCAATAATGACTGTACTAATTTACATTCTCACGTGCATCCAATCCTTTTCTCCACATCCATCTAACTTCCTCTGAATGACTGAGTTATTACTGAATAAATAGTTAAATACATAAGAAACTCAGAAATGATTCCATTCCCCAGGGCCCATCTGCATATTTTATACTTGGATGTTAAAGATGCTACATGACTTGCTAATGGTCACATAGGTGGCTATTACAGAAGCTCACTCTAAAATCTAGGTTTCCTAATTCCAAATCCTAGTGGTCTTTCTAGCAGACAGTAATTCCTAATAATACTGAATTCTGAGCACTTGCCATTGTTCTCACCAGGCAGATTCTTCCCTTAGATTTCAGTGTGTCCTGCTCTCTCACTTATTTCAGGGCTTCTCTCATTTGTCACCTTCTCAGTAAGGTCCTCCCCAGTGGCCCTATTTAAATTTGCAGCCCTTTCCCACCCCCTGGCATTTCTTTCAGTTTTCTCTTATTTATTATTTTTTTCTACAGCATTTATCACCTTCTAACATTTTATATGTCTAATCTATTTTATTTTATTTTTTTGTCTCTCTCCTCCAATGGGAATATAAACTTCATGGAGGAAGGATTTTTGTCTGTTTTGTTCATGACTGTGTTACTTGTGCTAGAATTGTGCCTGGAAAATAATAGGTGCTCAATGAATATTTTTAAGTAAATTATTGGTCTGAATAACTAAAAGTTTGATTTTGGAATAAGTCAGGCATGATAATGTTCAATAATAAAGGGATTCATGGGTTATTTTCTTCTCTGTTACTAAAGAAGATTAAGAAACTATTTGTTGAGCAAAGTCCTCCGGTTAAAAAGAAAAAGGAACGTGGAGTTTTAGCTGGTTAATCTGCAGCAAAAGTTGGTTTCCTGTCAGATGATACAATAAATATGTGTTGCATTTATAAATATATTTCCACCAAACTAAGGACAGCATTGGTGGCTATACTATCAATGAAACTAAATTTTGAACTAAAATGATGACCTACTTACGAAACTCCTCTGTAAGTGTACTCAGTAGGGGCATAATCAGTGTTTCAGTCTGTCCTCCCAAGAGTGGTCTTGCTTGTTCAGTAGGGAGCAGATGTGCCCCTTTAGGGCTAGTTAATGGGAAATCAACAACAGTGTTTATCAAAGAACCATTTGTAAAAACCACAGGAGTTGCTGGGTAGTGTAAAGAGTAATCTTCAGTAAGGTACATAAAAGAGTACAACAGTTAGTTTCAAAGGAGGATGAGTCTTTGAGGAATCTGTCTGAAAATAATGAAAACATAATGAATGTTAAGATGTTCTCTGCAGTTTTTATAGTAAGGGATAATTGGGAGGAACTTAACTCTTTAACAATAAGGATATGGTTTAGTAAATTGCTGCCTAGAAAATGGTGCTTCAATTAAAATGATGACTATAAAGACCACAGAGCAACTTGGAAAAATTTTAGGAAATAATATTAAATTCTTTACATATGTGAAACCCCATGTGGTGGTTTTGGCCATGTAAAATATCCATATAGACAAGCTTGAAGGTGGCATTATGAGCAATAAGCAAAATAATTTCTGTTCTCTGTTTTCCCCGTTTTGATACTTCACATTGTAAGAAATGAAGTTATAAAAAATTATTAATCATGGAGCATAAAACTTGACTAAGATAGAAGGCAATTACTGATATTTTCAGACTAACATTTGCAAGAGATTTCCCAAACTGTGCCTTCTGGATTTGCCAGATAATAATAGCTGCATCACCCACAACCAAAAGAAATGTGAGGTAAAAAAGATTTGGCCTCTCATGGAGATCTGTGATGCAACCATTAACTGAAGGCTCTGAAAATTTCTGGAGTGAAATAAATGATTCAGTTACACTTTATTTTCCCCCCAATTCGCTGACCACCTGGCATTTTTCCCCAGCATTAGGGAACAGTGCATTAAGCACATAGCTATCTCGGTTTTTCTCCAATGATGTTCTGAACATATGAAAAAATATAAGAAAGCAAGGAAAATTAAAAATAAAATCAAATAAGGAGGTTGAGTATCTGGGTCCAGCTTGCTTTGTTCTTGTAAGCTGTCTGAAAAAGACTGGCCTTACATTCTAATTGTTGGAGTCAGGAAGTAAAGAGCAAACCTTCCTCTGAAAAAAGCAGCAATCCCTGTCCATAGAGATCTTTTATAGTAGGGCCAAATCCAGCTCAGAGGCAGATGATCATGTCACACTGTTTGGAAACCAGCCACTTGGAAGCCAAAGTCTTAAGGTTTACAGAATGGAGTTAGGAGTTACTAGGAAGGTGTCTGAACCCACATACCCCCATCATGCCCTGTACTGCTCACTATTAGAACTTTATTAACTTTCTTAGAGATTATTCTCAATAGATGGTGAACATGTCTGTCTCTCTCTCTGTGTGTAAGTTTCTCGATGATAGTGATCATTATGGTCACCTTTGTACACACAGTGGCTGGGATTTAGATGGTGTTGAATAAATACACACTGAATTAATGACAGAAAGAGTGAATGAATAAATGTTCTTGTTCTCTGTAGAATATTAGACCAGAAGAACTAAAAATTCTTTCCAAGTACAGTGTTGAATATTGGTACCTGTGTGCAATATGTGATGCTCAAGTCAGGATGATTACTATATTAAACATGTCCATAATTTCTGCTCTGTTCATTAGTTTAAAATTCATATTTATTCTTGCTTTCATAATATATGATACTGTAAAATATTCAAATGTTTCAGGTAAAGGTGATGTGCTTCTTGACCATCAACAACCAGGCCCTACTCTGAGCTAAAATTTTTGGAGTCAGTTTGGCACAGAAGATCATTGTCATTTTATTTTAGGAAATGTAGAATATTTAAACATTTTCTCAGTGATGGCAAAGAATTCTGTAAAATGGTAGTACCACAAGTAATTTAATTTTCCCCACTGATAGGCATTTATGTGTTATCAAGATGTGTTATTATAGGAAAGGTAGAATTGAACATCCTTGAATCCTAAATCAGATGTTGAGAAATGAAATTGTTTGCACATAAATTTTAAAATTTAAGTATTGCCAAATTATCATCCAAAAAATGGCTCACTAAATTTACATTCCTGCCAGCAATGTAGAGCATATGTGCATTTCCTATACCTCTGCCAAAAATATTTTTATTATCGAATTTAAATATTTTTCTAATAATTTGGGTGAAAACAGTATCTTTTATTTTGCACTTCTCTGATTACTACTGAAGTTTAGCAAAATTTTTTTTTTTTGTCCTTTTTTTTGAGACCGGCTGCACTGCGCTCAGCCAGTGAGTGCTGTGAGCGCACCGGTCATCCCTATATAGGATCCGAACCTGCAGCGGGAGGGGAGCGCTGCTGCGCTCCCAGCGCCGCACTCTCCTGAGTGCGCCATGGGCTCGGCCCTCAGCAAAATTTTATATAGTATTTGTCATTGCATTCATTCATTTCAGCCAAGATATTTTAACCATATTAAAATCATGTTAAAAACACAAACCCCACAAATCATCACTATATTTTCTATACCTGTTGTCTTACTGTAAATAAGACTGTACTTCAAACTATTCACAAATATGCAATTGTCTATTCATGTGGCTCCTGAAAAGATCTCTAGCATCCCAGGCTTTATCATCATCCTCAGTAAGAGTGGCTGCAGGGCTTCTATACCTTTGCAGTAAAGTTGCTCACCTTCTGGATAAACAGTCCTTCCTTCAAGAAAATATGACTGCTTTGGCTTTGTAAGTGAAACTTTCCTAATATTACCTTTCTGTAGACAGACATAATGTTTATACTGTACCTCTGTTGCCTTTGTGTCTAGGACAGTGTTGACCATGTCAAAGGAACTAATGTATTACAATTGTAATGGATTTAGCAACTCACGCACAGTAAACATTCAAGTGTTAGAAACCACATGCTCTCTCTGCTTTTCTCCACTTGAAACACTAATTCTACCATCATTTGAAAAAACAAAGGAGTCTTCTTGTGCTGTCAAGTAACATAATCACGATCACAAGTAGAAAAGACCACTGTGATCTAACAAAAAGTTAGCATTTGACTCATCTGATATTGCACCTTTTCTAAGCAAAGCTGAAAGGTATATACTGTTTGGGTAAAGAGAATAAATGGAGATGTAAAGGTGTTAGTTAGGATGCTTTAAACACCCACACAAACACACACACACAACTCGAATGGCAATCAGACAATGCAATGCTAGATATTTTCTGAACTAATAATTTTTTTGGAAAAGGGATTATCAAGGTAAGAAAATCATTACAAAAAGGAGAAACTTATTAGTTCTCCTTATAGAAACTTACTAGTTCTTCATTACTTTCAAACCATATTTGCCATTAACATGTCCACAATTTTTTAAGAAATGTTTGCTTTTAAATAAAAAATCATTGACCAGAAAAATGCAGATTTCTATTGTAGTGGCAACTTAATGTTTAGACTATGAAGTAGTTTGTTTTCATGTTTATGTTCTATCAAAGTAATTTTTCAATTAGTAAGTATTAAAAAACTCCTACATATCACTCATTATCACTAATTTGGTGAAAATAATTGAGACAGATTCAGATTCAGGGAAGTTTGATTTAAGTACTTGCACTATTTTTAGAGAACTACACTTTAGTTCACCAAATAATATAACCTGATATTCTTCCTCCCGACCTCCTTCACTTATAAACAACCTCCTTGAACTTCTTAATCATGTGTGAAAAAGACTAAACTGAGAATTGAGAGACTGCAGTCTAGTCTGGGCTCTGACACCAAACATCTGTGTGATGGCAGAACAATTCATGTAACTATTTTTCTGAACTTATGCGTCTTATTATGTAAAATAAGGTTAGATCGAGGTACGTAAACACAATATCCTTAATTTATCTTCCAACATTAAAAAAAATTAGAGATTTTGCACGAAGGTAAGTATTTCCAGTGTTTCTTGAAATCTGGGGTCCACGATGATGGATCTGGCCATGCAGGTCCTTCAGCCCTACCTCCCATCCACTGGCTGGAGCCGAGGCACAGCTGTCCACCTACAGGGCACGGACTTCCTAGTTCAACTGAGCTTCACCTGGCCTTTCATTTATTTCTTTTTATGCACACTAAACAATATACTCATTCTAATGAGCAACTAAGGGCTTTAAGAAAGTCTATAAAGCCTTCACGTTCTAAAATTCAAAAGTTTGAGCCCCCAAAGTGCCTATTAGTGAGAGATCAGGAAAAACTCATGACTAACCTGTCCAAATCCATTCAGCATCTTCATGTCTTCCTCTTGTCTGTCACAGAGACTCAGTTATAGGCTTCTCTGGAAAGCTTCTGCCTCTTCCCTTCCAAACTGCCTCATGGGTCTGTCCAGGCTCTCTGCCTTTTGCTCCTTCCCAATCACTCTAACCTTATTCGCTTTGTGAACTCACCTCTCATGTCCAGATTTTGTTCTCCACCTTCCTGATGGACTTAATATTTCAGTAAACTTCGTTCTCTACAAGGCTGCTTTATGAAGGATATGGAATCTGGATCCTTCTTGGCTCACACAGACAGCTGAGGACCAGTCTTGTCCAATTCCCCACTTAACCATGGCTCCTAAAGCTGTGGCCATGGTAGTGTACCAGCTCACCGACAAGAAGGCTCCCACGATGGGGTGGCGGAGATGGAGTTACACGGTTGCTATTGTGCAGAGAAAATTGGAAGCCTATTCCTCAGATTCATTCAAGAAACTTCATTTTACATAAAAAACAAAGTAGCCCAGAGAAATTAGATGATCGTCTTGGATAAACCTTGAACACAGATTTTTTTTTTTTTTTGGATTCTTAATGAGAGGCAAGAGAACTTGAGCTCTGAAAGCAGGGTGATGATTTTAAAGCAAGAGAAGTCTGTATGGGCAAGAATAAAGGAGGAGGGAGGAGATGAACTGGGAACTGAAGAAAACCTTTACCAATGGATAAATATGCCTTTGCATCCACCTGAAGAAATTTGTTATTTTTTAAAAATTAGCTATTAATAGGAATTAATAAAAGATTAATAGGAATCTGTAAAATTCTGAACAGTTTTAATTAGCTTAACACTTTAAGTGATTTGAAAAGCATAAGAAGCATAAATTATCAGATAGAAATCACCTTAATACGTTTAAGGCTACTAGAAGGAATATTACAGGTCTCTAGGAATCTATTAATTCTAACCCATACTCATGATTTTTCAGCATCATCACAGAAATATCTAGTTGAACAACATAAAGCTAACCACTATCTTTTAGTGACAAGCTACAGGTTCATTTAAAATTTTCTGTTCTGAGATTTTGAAGTATATTGGCTCTTAGAAGCCAGTTTTTTATCAAGTACAACTTTTATCAACAGTATTTATACTCCACTATTATTTCCTCCTTATCTTCAGATTTTGCCTATGTCACTCAGGTATTCTTGCTGAAATATCCCATATAACCAAATACCTACACTCAAAATTGTACCTATAATTTCCAAAATGTAACTGGAAGAACACTGTTTCTGTTATCTGTACAAATTTCCACTTAACTGTTGATGGAGTTTGGATGTGTTGTCCCCTCCAAAACTCATGTGGAAATTTGATCCCCAGTGTGACAGTGCTGGCAACTGATTGAGTCATGGGGGTGGATCCCTCATGAATGGATTCAT
>NW_007732096.1:7081-8410 GCF_000696425.1 Galeopterus variegatus | reverse complement strand
AGATGTTGTGTTCTGGGAGTGTTTCACATTATATGGCTACTGATAAGAAAAAATAATTTTTTAAAAATCTGCAGCGATGGAAAGACACAACAATCGATCATTTACTCCACAGAAAATATCTTAGGTGAGGAGAGATCATATACTTTCACTTCACTAGGTTCTGGGCCTTAGAAATGTTCCTGAAATAAATCGGTTGAGCTCAGAACAACAGGAAATTGCCACTTAGGCACTTAAAAAGCTTCCATGCTGCTATGAAGCCACCTACTCACTTGACACTGTATCAGTTGCTAATGGTTCCTGGCTAAGGATCTGATTTTCTTTGTCTTAATCACCAAGGGATCACCTCTTTCCAAATCAATCACAGTCCACTGGCTAATCTGATTGTAAAAATGCAGCACTCAATTCTGTTCTGTCCTGAAAGTTCTTAGGTACACATCAGTCTAATCTTGGTGACAACTGATCGATATTTACAACTCTTGTCTACTTCGTTGACACTCATTTACTGGGAAAACCTAAAAGTATCACAGATACGTCATTTGGAAAAGGTTATGATTTAGTTATTTATTTTTCAGCTATGGAAAAATAGGCCAGATACCTTTAAAGCTAGTAATTATACGAGTATTTGCAAGTTCTCTGACAGCTTTAAACATTTTTTTTTATTAAACTTATTAAATACTATTGTACAAACCAAGTTCTTGATATGAGGTAATACTAGAAGGAACACAGCTGGCCATCAATTTAAGCATCTTTTAACAGCAGATGTAGTAGGGCTGGCCAGTTAAGCTCGGTTGGTTAGACTGTTGTGTTATCAGATTCCCATACCCACCAGCAGCCAAAAAGAAAGAAAGAAAAAAGGAAGGAAGGAAGGAAGGAAGGAAGGAAGGAAGGAAGGAAGGANAGATGTGTTAAAACCCAATGCAGGTATGAGCGGGACATGAAAATTAGTCCTGGTGCAAAGGTACTGCTGCAGCTGGGAAGGATCTTGGAGAGCATTTAATTAAACTTCCCACTGTTGAAGATAAAGAAACTGAGTCCAAAAGTGCTTAAACAGAGACAGAAAAACTTTTATCCTGAGATTTGTTACAATGGTCCCTTTCCCAAATTTTAGTTTATTGTAATAAGTAGAATTTTCTTTGTTTTCACATCAGTATTCTTTTCTGAAGAACCCTTACAAAGTATCAGGATGTCACTCTGTAGAGTCTTTGCCAAAACACATGACTACTTGCACCACTGCACATCTTTGCTCCAAATAATTTTCTAAGAGAAATTTAAGATTGTCATATTGACACAGAGTGTTTAGTTTATTTGCTCTTTCAACAGAGATTACAC
>NW_007732096.1:4678-5771 GCF_000696425.1 Galeopterus variegatus | reverse complement strand
GACCCCTCGGTGGGAGCGCCGCCACACTCCCAAGCGGCGCACTCTCCAGTGCGCCACCGGGACGGCCCTCTATTGGTTTTTTAATAAGAGATTTCCTACTGTATAAGGCCACAGACTCTGATTATTGAATCGTGAGAACTGGTAATCGGCTGGCACTAAAATACTGGAAGGCAAAGTTATACTTCAGAAGAATGAAGAATTGAGAGAAAGTAATAAACTGTGAATTATGAAATATAGTACCCAACATGTAAGAAGTCTAAGAAACATCAATTTAGGGTCAATTTGAAAAGCATATCAAATTCCACTTGTGGCAGAAATTTCATAATGAATATTATTAGTATACGTTTATGGATATGGAGTCTATGCTAAGAAAAAATGGCCAGCTTATGACAAAAAGAAGAGAGGGTGGTATTCATTGTTTCAATTAATATATATAGCCCATGAGTTTAATTTTCATTTGTATGTATTATATGGAGACTTCATTTTAAAACTTAGACTTGCTTAAACCCACATTAGTTGATACACATTGTATCACTGTATCAGCTCTGAACATGGTTTTTGCACTCTAATTAAAGAAGGGAGCCCTTCTTTTAACTTTTCCCTTTGTTCAGAGTTCAATGGTGATTACTCTCTTTTTGGGGCTACTTAGCAAAGAGAAGTCTTCACAGATTGAAACTTTGGATAGTACTTTTCAGATGCAGGGAACAAAGGTTGAATTTACCTTTTAATCGGCATCTGACCAGAGGCAAAGATATGGCTACCATATCCCAAAGATTCTTTTGATAGTCTTTTAATGATAAATTTGCTCACCCTGATACTTGAGATGTAAATCATGCAACACAGGCAGAATTCTCCATTGGTCTAAAGAGTGACTTCTTAATCCTAGTTACTATAGGCACAAGGAAGAGAATCAGTCTATATCAGGGCAAGAGACTTGATGGCAAATTTCAACCAACATTAAATAATGATTTAAACATATATTAAACTTCACTCATTCAGTTGATTTTGCTTGCTGCCTCATGCCACTCTTTCAGCCTGTGTTGGTAACCTTTAATAACCCACATTCATGTACATTCACACGAACACAACCCCT
>NW_007732096.1:2584-4238 GCF_000696425.1 Galeopterus variegatus | reverse complement strand
TATATCAGGGCAAGAGACTTGATGGCAAATTTCAACCAACATTAAATAATGATTTAAACATGTATTAAACTTCACTCATTCAGTTGATTTTGCTTGCTGCCTCATGCCACTCTTTCAGCCTGTGTTGGTAACCTTTAATAACCCACATTCATGTACATTCACACGAACACAACCCCTGAAGGTATGTGTACGGGCCTCAGTCTGTGGGGCTCATGAATGACTTGTCTCTTATTTCACAGCTGGGAACAAAGTCTACAAGAGAGTGGTATCAGAAGAACATGAATAAAAAAGCTTGCAGATAGTTCTCTTTTAATTTTTATCTCCCTCCATATTTCAAGTTTTCTCTTCTATAAAGTAGGTTTGTTTAATTTTTTTCATTTTCTCCTTATCCTTAAGAATATGTAAAATAGACAAAAAGTGAGTGTGAAAAGAGAAAAAAAAGGACTACTTAGGGTCTAGATAGTCCCATAAACATTGAATGAATAATCGAGGCACAACATACAAAATATTTTCAATATATTTTCAGGGTTATTCTTCCTTACCACAAACTTGGTGGCTTAAAATCACACACATTTCTTCTCTCACAGTTCTGAGGTCAGTTTCCCTGGGCCAAAATCGAGGTCCCTGGGGCTGCACTCCCTGGTCCTCCTACTCCAAACACACAGCCACACAGAGGAGAATGGCGGCACGGAAGGCAGAGTCCACCTGCCCAGTCACTCCAGGGTTTACTGCACTATCCCAGTCCCTCCACCTCCAAAAAACAACAAAAAATTCAGATTTGTGAGGAGAGCCCCAGCATCCCTGAAGAGCCCTGTTATTGCTCTTCTCTGTAGACCAGACCTTACAGTGGGAACCGCAGTCAAGCAATTGGAACAGTTAAATGCAATGGGACTAATCAGATCCCGGGGTGGCAGGGGTCAAGTGGCAGCACTCAACCAACAATGGCAAGGTGGGCGAAGTTACCATAATGGACAGCAGAGGCAGAGCAATAATCAGAATAGTCTGACTCGTATAGACCTATGGTGCTGGTTAGTTACTCATGGTGTTCCTATAAGTCAAATAGACAAGAAGCCTACTAAATTCTTACTTGATCTGTATAAGCAGAAAACTTCTAGGTCAAGTGAACAGAAGTCTAACTTAAATCATAAAAACAGAGAGTCACGGCCCCTCAATCAATTCCCAGGCTTGAGCCAGTTTACAGACCCAGAACCCCTTGAATGAAGGACTGGCCAGGTCCCCTTGAGGAAGAACCCTGGTACACCACCAAAAATCTACACTATTAATCTTTCTCCCATCCTTCCCCAAGGAGACCTGTAGCCTTTTATCAGAGTAACTGTACATTGGGGAAAGGGAAATAATCAGACCTTTCGGGGACTATTAGACACTGGTTCTGAACTGACATTGATTCCAGGAGACCCAAAGCATTGCAGTGGCCCCCCAGTTAGAATAGGGGCTTATGGGCCGGCCCGGTGGCGCACTGCTACAGTGCGCTGCTTGGGAGTGCTGCGGCGCTCCCGCCGAGGGTTCGGATCCCACATACAGACCAGCCGCTCACTGGCTAAGCGAGGTGCGGGCGCAACACTGAGGGTTGCAATCCCATTGCCGGTCCTGGTCTGGTACGGGCGCGACACTGAGAGTTGCGATCTGCTGCCGG
>NW_007732096.1:0-681 GCF_000696425.1 Galeopterus variegatus | reverse complement strand
TCACAATTTAGTTCACAGGAATCTTGATCGTCTTTTCCTTCCACAAGACATTATGCTGGTCCATTATATTGATGACATTATGCTGATTGGACCTAGTGAGTATGAAGTAGCAACTGCTCTGGACTTATTGGTAAGACATTTTCATGTCAGAGGATGGGAAATAAATCCAACTAAAATTCAGGGGCCTTCTACCTCAATTAAATTNCCAGAATGCATAATTGGAATAGACATACTTAGCAGCTGGCAGAATCCCCACATTGGTTCCCGGACCTGTGGAGTGAGGACAATTATGGTGGGAAAGGCCAAATGGAAGCCATTCGAGCTGCCTCTACCTAGGAAAATAGTAAATCAAAAATAATACCGTATTCCTGGAGGGACTGCAGAGATTAGTGCCACTATCAAGGACTTGAAAGAGGCAGGGGTGGTGATTCCCACCACATCACCATTCAACTCTCCCATTTGGCCTGTGAAGAAGACAGATGGATCTTGGAGGATGACAGTGGATTATCATAAGCTTAACCAAGTAGTGACTCCAATTACAGCTGCTGTGCCAGATGTGGTTTCATTGCTTGAACAAATTAACACGTCTCCGGGTACCTGGTATGCAGCTACTGATTTGACAAATGCCTTTTTCTCCATCCCTGTCCATAAGGCCCACCAGAAGCAGTTTGCTTTCAGCTG
>NW_007732095.1:137186-141293 GCF_000696425.1 Galeopterus variegatus | reverse complement strand
GGTGAGGATGGGCTCAGGGGAGGGGACTTGGAATTTCAGGGGGACCCAGTTCAGGGTGATTTATTTCAACTCCCCTGTCTGAGCTACTGAATGGGGACCCAGAAATAGATGGGGCTGTCCCTGCCCTCGGGGAGTTCAAGGTCAAGTGCAGCTGGGGACAGGTAGAGGAGTGAACTGATGGGCTGGGGCAAAGGTGGGGGACAGGGGCCAAATGGGGGACATTTACATGGTGAGGAATCCGGCCTGCTGAGGAAGGGGAAGGAGAGGACGGCCTGTCTTCAGAAAGCTACTGCAGCTGCCAGCGACCTGTGGAGGGAGGCCCAGAGGCAGGGCGTGGGCAGGGCTGGGGCTGGGGCAAGATCCCGGGGAGAAGCCAGCAGCAGCGTCTGAGCTAGGCCTGGCCGTGGGAAGGGAAGGAGGGTGGGGGATGGGGAAGACTGCCTGCTTCCTCCTTTGGGGACTGGTCCCTTGTAATCACACGAGGTGAGCTAAAGTCCTCCTAGGAAGCCAGATGGCCCATTCAGATGCTGGCTCCACCTCTGGTGCACTGGGGGTCCTGGGTCGAATTGCTTACCTGTCCCGTGCCTCAGTTTCCCCATCAGTACCAGGTTAATAACAGTATCTATGCCATGCCTGCAGTGCTGTGTACTGGGTCCCCTGCCTGCATCCTAATGTGGGAGAGAGCTCTGGTGATCGCCCCGTTCCTTCTCAGGCCTTGGGTCCTCAGGACCTGTTCCCATCTGTCCATGGAGAGGCTCCAGGGCTTTCCCTAACAGCAACACCCCCTGCCCCACTCCTTCCACCCAAGGGCGGCCCCTCCTCCCTTGCCCTCCCCTGTCGACCCCTCCCTTCCTCCTGGCCCCCTCCCTAGCCCTCTCCCCGTCCTCTTCCCTTCCCCCTTCCCCTCCTCTCTTGCCTGCCTCCCTCCTCCCCAGGACCACCTCGTGATTCTCACCCCCTTTGGGGCTGCTGGGTAGAGAGAGGATTCCTAGAGGGAGATGGGGGGCAGAGAGACACAAACTTAGAGAACCCCAAATGCCCTCACCGGCCTGGGAGAATGCACACTTGACTTTAAGACTGTGCCTGCTCACTGTCCCCTCCTGTCCACCTTTCTTCTCTGGTCACCTCCCTTGTCACACACAGCTGCAATCACCAGACCTGTCCCACATTGAGCCCCCTCATGCAGGTGCTGCGTGACCCCACAAGGCCCTTCCCCTCTCTGAGCCTCTCTGGAAGCCATGATCCCTGCCCTCAGCACATGTCACTGAGGCCACCAAGGCCTTCCCTGTGCAGATGTGGTGCCGAGGCCACTCAGCTGGCCAGAGCACCAAAGGGCAGCATGAAATCTTCAGGAATCAGCAGGATAAGCCAGGTAACCTGGATCAGAGCAGGAATCAGGAAAACAAAAAAACAAAGCTGGTTCTGTAGGTCAGTACTGTCGCTAAACCTCGAGCCAGACTGACCAGGGAGAAGAGAGAAGACACACTGTGCACTGACAGCTCACCTCCCCCGAGCCTGGGACTCAGCCCGGGTGATAAAGCCTCAGGGAACACGGGGCTCCTGACCGCGCCCGCACCCCCACACTGACCTCTCCCGTGCATGAGCAGCTGCTGTGTCTGCTGCCTCGTGACCTTCACAATGACCCTGGGAGGAGGACACTGTCACCCCTGTTTTAGAGACATGAGACCAAGGAGGCTGAGGCTCTCCCAAGGTCAGCTGGCAGAGTTCAGTTTTGGGTCCCTAACTCCAAAACCCCACACTCTCCACAGGTTAAGGAGGCGCTAGACAAGATCCGGGTTAGGCTGCCCAGCCCAGACCTCGGGCCAGGGAGATGTCACCACTGAGCGGCACTGGTGGTCCGTGAAGAAAGCTGGGCCGAGGCTCTGCTCCATCGGGTTTGCGCGCCAGCCTTGCAACCTGGGGACAGAAGCATCGCCATAGCCATTCTCGGGGAAACGGGACTTCCTGAGAGGAAGGAGGCTTCTGGAAAAGGAAAGTCAGCAGGACTGGGAGGCCCGAGGGGATAAAAAGAAGGAAGCCCATTCTTGGGAATTGTGTTTCGCATCCAGAAAGTTCTGGGGCTGCCTTTTTACCCCTACCTGGGTTTGAATCCTGCTGCTTGCTGGTGTGTGACCTTGGACAAGTGTCCTCCCCTCTTCTTGGCTCCCTTGCCCGTGACGTGGGGGCTCATTTATTCAACACAGTTTTAGGTGTTGGGACCCAGCTGGGAGCAGGACAGCTGCAGACTCAGGCTCCCCCTCCAGGAGAAAGCAGGGCTCACAGTCATCATGTGACTGTCCTGTGCCCGAGCTCTAGGTGCACTGTCCTCACCAAAATCCTACAAGGTAGATGCTATCTCCACTTTTTAGAAGAGGAAACACGTTTCAGAGAACTTTAATATTTTTCTGAGGGTCACATGGCTGATAAGTGTTCCAGTGCTCTATTGTGTGACAAACCGCCCCCAAATTCAGTGACTTAAAGCACGTCATAAATCATTTCCTTCTGTTCCTAGATCTGCAGATTGGGCAGGACTCACTGAGAACAGTTTGTCTGTGTTCTGTGACATCTACTGGTGTAGCTCATCAAACTGAGGGACCCACGTCCAAGCTGGCCCGCTCCACACCAGCAAGTAGGTGCTGGTGGAGCTCGGCTGTGGCTGTCAGTGGGGAGCCTGTTGCTTGGGCTTCCTCACAGTATGGCAGCCTATTTCCAAGAGCAAACGCTCCCGGAGATGGAAACCTGCCTCTCTCTTCAAGCCCAGACCCGGAAATAAGGACATCACTTCTATCATATTCTATTGGTCAAGCAGTCACAGGGCCTGCCTCTCAACAAAAGGATGCTGAAGAAGTTGTGGCCCTCTCAAATCTACTGCATGACAGAGCCAGGATTTGAACCTAGATTTTTCTGAGGACTGTACACCCTCCTGCACAGAGTCATTGGGGTGACATGTGAGCTAACAATGGTAAACACATGCCCAGGATTGATCTGTCCAACTGGCTGGGCCATCTCACAGTCACATAAACCAGGGAAAGTTAGGATTTTAAAACCTAACTTTTACAATGAGGTCCGAATGGGGTCAGGGTCTGCCGGTTCCAGAAGTCTGATGTGGCTCCTTCCTTCCAGGAGTAACTCATCCCTGCTCTACCCACATGGTTCCCAGGGACCTGCCATGTGTTTGCCTGGCTCTGTCCCCAGCCACAGTCTAATGGTCTGGGATGGGCATCTGCCCCACCTGCGATGATGATTTCCTTTCCTGGGACTTAAACCAGCACTGGGAGTTGTTAAGGGCCATATCTACTGCCACATGGAGAAAGACCATCTGCAAGGAGAGAGAGGGAGGCAGCCACTGAAATGAGCACTCAGGAGGGACAGAGCTGGGTGTCACAGCCTTCCATGCCTGATTCTGGTTTCCTCCAGGGCCAGCTGTGTGGCCACCCTTGGAGGAGATACCCTAGTTCCTCTCACTGAATTGCCCCTTGCAGGTTTCTGGTGCTGGCCACCTAGAGACACCTGACTGACAGCCTGTTCCCAGCAGCCTGGTTGGTCCTGAGCCTCCTGGAGAGGGCACTGGCCTTCTCACTGACCTTCCTGCCTCCCATCAGGCTCCCTCCAGCCCTTCTCCACCTGGCCATTCCATCCCCAGTGTCTACGCCACAGCGGTCCCAGGACCTGCCTCCCGCTGGCCTTGCCACCGTCCTTTCTGCGTCCCCTCCCCCTGGGCAGCTCCTGGAACGACCTGCCCGTCTGCCCGTGCTCTCATGCCTCTGCGCCTCTATGCACTCGGTTTCCCTGCTGAACTCCCTTCCTCTCCTTTTCACCTGGCTGATTTCTCCATGTCCGTCACCCCCACATGGCCAGGAAGCTGGGGTGACTCCTAGCAGGTATAAGACGTGGCGGTAAGAGTGTCAGTATTGCCACATCACCTGCGTTCAAGTACCAGCTCTGCCACTTGCTGGCTGTGTGCCCTCAGGCAAACTCCTAAACCTCTCCGTGCCTCAGTTTACTCGCGTGTAAAATGGGATGATGATCATCCCGGCTGCCTCACAGGGATAGTGCGCCGCTTGGGAAGCGCGGCGGCGCTCCCGTCCGAGGGTTCGGATCCCACAT
>NW_007732095.1:134691-136736 GCF_000696425.1 Galeopterus variegatus | reverse complement strand
CTGCAGAGCGGAGGGACTCAGGACCGTGTCCCCGCCGTGTGCTTCCCAGTGCGTGGTGGCCCCCGTCTTCACCAGCCCAGGGGTCCCTCCTCCAGCCCCTGATGCCCAAAGCCCGGCTGGGCATGAACTGGGGCTGAGCCAGGGCTGCGGGGGCGCGGTGGGGGTGGCCAGAGATGAATGAGGTGCTGTCCTGTCCCCAGGGGCCACCCTGCGGTGAGCCTCAGGACAGGCGTCGCTCAAGACCTGCTTGTTGAATGAATTCACGACTGAATAAATGAAATCACTGGCTGGGGCAAAGCCAGCAGACTCCTCACCCTTCAGAACCTTGCTCAGGGGGGCCTCTTCCAGGAGGGAAACCTCTTCTGAAACCCTCCAAGGAGGCCACTAGCACGTTTCACCTTAGGGCAGAGTGTGACACACTTTCGGGTGGGGTGCGAAGCGCTGTGGGAGGCTGGGATAGCAGCAGGCGTTGCAGAAGTGGCAGCGCGGGGACGGGGAGGGCGCTCGGGGACGCCTTCCTGGAGGAAGAGGCCTTCGAGACCACCCTGGAGGGATGGGTGGCGGAGGGATGGGGGAAAGTTGAAGGGCAGCGATGTCGTGGAGGGAACAGGGTAAGTGTGTTAGTGTCCCAGGCCTGTGTGACAAAGTACCACAGACCAGGAGGCTTAGAACAACAGAGGTTTATTCTGTCACAGTTCTAGAGGCCAGAGGCCTGACAGAAAGATGCTGGCAGGGCCACGCTCTCTTTAAAGGCTCTGAGGAAGGATCCTGCCTTGCCTCTTCCTGACTCGTGGCCGTCGTCGGCCATCCTTGGCGTCCCTGGTTTGCAGACGTGTCACTCCAGCCTCTGCCTCCTTGTTCACATGGACTTCTCCCTGTGTCTCTATGTGTCTCCACATGACACTCTCCTCTCCCTGGATCTCTCTGTCCAAATTTCTCTCTGCTTAAAACGAATGAAATACTGCCATTTGCAACAACATGGATGGACCTTGAAAGAATAATATTAAGTGAAACGAGTCAGGCAGAGAAAAAGAAATACCACATGTTCTCACTTATTGGAGGGAGCTCAAGGTGAATGAATCAATTCACACACATTCATACACACAACACACACTCTCACACACACTCACACACACAAAAACAAACAAACAAACAACAACAACAAAACAATAAAACGGGGGGGGAGAGGACAATATAACAACCACAATTATTATTATTATTATTATTGTTTTTTTGAAGTTCTTACAACAAGCAAATGGAGAGGACACACTTGGGTGGGAGGAGGGAGGGAGGTGTCGGTGATGGGACATAATAATCAACTACATTGTATATTGACAAAAAAAAAAAAAACAAATTTCTCTCTGCTTATAAGGACACTGTGACTGGATTCGGGTCCCACCCTACTCCAGCATGACCTTATCGTAACTTGATGACATCTGCAAAGACCCCATTTCCAAATAAGGTGACGTTCACTACAACAGGAGGGTAGAACTTGAGCGTATCTTTTTGGGGGACACAATTTAACCCACGATGGTAAAGGCGTGGAGGTTGGGGACACTTGTTCACATTCGGGAAGTGGGGAGAGAGGGGTTCAGTTTGGGGAGAGCCTGAGGAGAGGGAGCAGGTGAGGGAAGATGCTGGAGACGTGAGTGGGGTGGCCCCAGAGGGTCCCGGAGGCCCTGTTCCTGGGGCAGGAGTGTGTGGCAGGGTGAGCTAGGAGTCTGGAGAGGTCATATGGGTCCCTGCAGCCCCCAGGGGTTGAGCCCTGGCTTCGAGCTCAGCAGTCATTTCCTGTCTCATTGAAGCTCCTGTCAGCCTTGAGGCTGGCAATGTCATCAGCTCCAGGTGACAGACAGGAAACTGGGTTCGGCTCAAGGCTGCACAGCTGCCAAGCAGCGAGCTGAGATGTGAAGCCAGGCCCGGCCGTCTCCACGGCCTGCAGCCGCACGACTGAGCCAGTGCGGTCGTGTTGGGCAGTTGCCCGCAGAAGAGAACGTTCTGTGTTGGGTTCGTGAACCTGGGCACTTTCACAGCCTCCACTTCTT
>NW_007732095.1:131627-134289 GCF_000696425.1 Galeopterus variegatus | reverse complement strand
TCAGCTCCAGGTGACAGACAGGAAACTGGGTTCGGCTCAAGGCTGCACAGCTGCCAAGCAGTGAGCTGAGATGTGAAGCCAGGCCCGGCCGTCTCCACGGCCTGCAGCCGCACGACTGAGCCAGTGCGGTCGTGTTGGGCAGTTGCCCACAGAAGAGAACGTTCTGTGTTGGGTTCGTGAACCTGGGCACTTTCACAGCCTCCACTTCTTTTTGTGTTTGCAGGCTTGGAGATAATGGCCAGAAGCAGTGGCCTCTTTGGGTTCTGTCATGGCCTTGCTTAACTCCCTTTGAGGTGTCACATGTGATTTTTAAACTTTCTGCTTGGAGGTGCTGGTTTTGTCTCTCTGGCTGAATTTTGAAGGGTATTCAACAAACATTTCAATGGCTGTGGTGCTTGGAACTGAGAGAGCCAGCTGGCTGGGTCCTCTATACATACTGTCTCCTTGAAACCTCTCCCAGCCCTAGGAGGCTGGGGACATAGTGAGAGAGCTCCTGTCACTAAGTGGCAAGGGCAGGATTCGCCTCAGGCTGTGCCTGTCTACAAGCCCATGCTTGCTGGTCCCGTCTCTACTAGGGTCTGTGACCAGGTGAGGCTGGCTGAGCAGAGCCCTGTCCCCTACACCACTGTGAGTGTCCAGGGAGAGCCGTCCTGTCTGTGAAATCCTCAAGATGCTTGGGCTTCTCTGTGGAAAACAGTATGGTGGTGCCTCAAAAAATCAAACATACAATTACCATATGATCCAGCAGTCCCACTTCAGAGTTTATACTGAATTGAAAGAATTGAAAGCAGGGTCTTGAGGAGATATTTGCACACCCATGTTTATAGCAGCATTATTCACGATAGCCAAAAGGCGGAAGCGACCCAAACGTTCATCATCAGATGAATGGATTCACACAATGTGGTACATACAGTGGAACATGACTCAGCCCTAAAAAAGGAAGGAAATTCTGACACATGCTACCAACATGGATGAACCTTGAAGACACTATGCTAAGTGAAATGAGCCAGCCACAAAAGGACAAATGCTGCATGATTCCACTCATGTGAGGTCCCTAAAGGAATCAAATTCCTAGAGACAGAAAGTAGAAGGGTGGGCGCCAGGGGCCGTGGGGAGGCTGTGAGGGGGAGTTAATGTTTAGTGGGTATGGAGTTTCAACTCGGGAAGGTAAGGAAACTTCTGGGGGTGGATTATGGTGATGGTTGCACAGCATTGTTAACGTACTTAATGCAACTGAACCACACACTTAAAAATAGTTAAAGCAGTGAATTTTACATTATATACATTTTGCCACAGTAATAATTTAAAAGTCTTTTCCTGAGGCATATGCCTGCGAGACCAGGCTGGTCCAGCTCTCTCTGTGCCTTGCTCACAGGGGCAGACCGCATTATTAGCCCCAGCTCTTCATCTCTCCCCGTGTCTGTGTCTTTTGCCACGTGACTTTGCAACCCCACTTCTAGATGCGGACATATTTCCCTGACGACTGGTGGTTGGCTTGGCCATGTGACTTGCTTTGACTAATGGAGTGTTAGCAGACATGACATGAGCCAAGGCTTTAAATGTGTGTGCGTGGTTGGGTTGCCCTCTGTGCTTCCGCCATCACCATGAGAAGAAATGTCACGACCAGGAAGATAAGAGTCCCCTGGCTGCAGTGTGCAGCTGAGCCCAGCCAACCTGCAGGTCTATGAGCAAGAATAAATGATGGTTACTGTAAGACACTGTGTTTTCCAGGGGTGTTCTTAAGCAATATATTATAGCAGTAGCTAACCCCCACAGTCACCCATAAATCAGCAGTCACGGCCTCTGAGGTCCCTCCTGGTTCCAAATCCTATAGCCATGACCTTATTGTATAAAACAAAGTAAGATCAGTTAAATTCTCCTCCCAAGATTGGTTTTGTTTTTGAACGGCTTTATTGAGATATAATTCATATGCCATACGGTTCAGCCATTTAAAGTATACAATTCAGTGAGTTTTGGTATACTCACAGAGTTGTGCAATCATCACCACAATCAATTTTAGAACATTTTCCTGACACCAGAAAGAAACACTGTACCTTTTAGCAGTTACCTCCCAATTCTCCCATCACCTCCAACCCTAAGCAACCACTGATAGACTTTCTGTCTCCATGGACTTGCCTACTCTGGACATTGCATGTAAATAAAATCATACAATGTGTACCTTTTTGTGTCTGGCTTCTTCTGCTTAGCACAATGTTTTCAAGGTTCACCCGTTGAAGGTTATGGTATGTTTCAGTACTTCATTTCTTTTTATTTGCAAATAATATACCATCTTACGGATAGTCCACATTTTATTTATCTGTTCACCAGATGACACATGTGTTAGTTCATTTCTGTCATTTATAACAGAATACCTGAAACTGGGTAATTTATAAAGAAATGAAATTTATTCCTTACAGTTTTGGAAGCTGGGAAGTCCAAAGTCCAGGGAAGACATCTGTTGAGGGTCGTCTTCCTGCTGGGGTGACTCTCTGTAGTAACTCAGGGTATCACATGGCGAGAATGGGCTAAGCAAGAACAAGAGAGCCAAACACGTCCCCTGTTCTCCTTACGCGGCCATCAGAACCACGCCCATTACTCCACGAGCGGATCAGTCCTCACAATCTCATCACCTCTTAAAGGCCCCACCTTTCAAATACTGTAA
>NW_007732095.1:117100-127192 GCF_000696425.1 Galeopterus variegatus | reverse complement strand
GAAGATATAACAACTACAATTTTTTTGAAGTTCCTACAACAAGCAAATGGAAAGGACATGCATAGGTGGGAGGGGGGAGAGGGAGGAGGGAGGGAGGTGTTGGTGATGGGCCATAATAATCAACTACATTGTATATTGACAAAATAAAAAAATAAATTAAAAAACAAACAAACAAATCCATTATAATCAACTACATTGTATATTGACAAAATAAAAAAATAAATTAAAAAACAAACAAACAAATACTGTAATTGGATTGCCCACCCTCTTAGCATGTTACAGTGGGGTCAAGTTTCCAATAAATGAGTTTTTGGGGAGCACATTTAATCCATAGCAACATACATTTGGGGTGATCTCTCATTTTGGCTGTTATGAATAATACTACTATAGACATTCATATGCAAGCTTTTTGTGTTCATGGATGTTTTCAGTTCTCTTGGGCATATGCCTATGTGTGGAATTGCTGGGTCTTATGGTAACTATGCTTAACTGCGGAACTGTCAAACTTTTTCCCAAAGTGCCTGCGCCATTTTACATTTCCACCAGCAGTATATGAGGGTTCCAATTTCTCTTCTCTTTCTACAGCACTTGTTGCTGTCTGTCTTTGTGAGTAAGCCAGTCTAGTGGGTGTGACTGGGTTATGGACTGAATTGTGTCCTCCCACATTCATATGTTGAAGCCCTAGCCTCCAGGTGACTATAATTGGAGACCCTAATCTGATAGGACTGGTGTCTTTGTGAGAGGAGGAAGAGATACCAGATCTCTCACTCTCTGGCTGTATGAGGACAGAGCAGGAAAGCAGCTGTTCTGGAAGAGAAGCCTCGCCAGAGACCACCCCTGCTAGTACCTTGATCTTGGGCTTCCTAGACTCCAGAAATGTGAGAAAATAAATTTCTGTTGTTTAAGCCACCCAATCTGTGGTATTTTGTTTTGGCCACCCGAGCAGACTAATACGAGTGGTATCTCATTTTAGATCTGATTTGCGTTTTCCTGATGGCTGGTGATGCTGAGCATCGTTTCATGTGTCATTTGCTACTTGTGTATCTTTGAAGAAGTGTCTATTCAGATCTTTTGCCTATTTTTAAATTGGATTATTTGCCTGTTTATTTTTAAGTTGTAAGAGTCCTCTATGTTCTAGATACAAGTCCTTTATCAGATATATGATTTGCAAATATATTTTTCCATTCTGTGGTTTGTCTTTTTACTTTCTTGATGACATTCCTTGAAAAACAAAAGTTTTTACTTTCAATAAAGTCTAATTTGTCTGTTTTTTTTTCTTATCTGTGCTTTCGGTGTCATATCTAAGAAATCATTACCTAATCCAAGGTCATGAAGATTTACCCCTATGTTTTCTTCTGAGAGTTTTATAATTCTAGCTCTTACATTTAGGTCTTTGAACCATTTTGAGCTAATTTTTGCCTATGGTGTGAGGTAGGATTCAACTTCATTCAGTTGCCTGTGGATGTCCAGTTGTCCCAGCAATACATGTTAAAAAGACTACTTTTCCCCCATTGAATTGTGTTGGCAACCTTGTCAAGTATCAGTTGCCCATAAATGTGAGGGCTTATTTCTGGACTTTCCAATGATATTCCATTAATCTATTCATCTATCCTAACGCCAGGACCCCACAGTCTTGATTAGTGCATCTTTGTAGGAAGTTTTGAAATGAGGAAGTATGGATTCTCCAGTTTTATTCATTTTTGTGGATTGTGTGGGCTCTTCTGGTTCCTTTGAATTTCTGTACGAATTTTAGTCTCAGCTTGTCAATTTCTGCAGGGAATTCAGCTGGGATTTTGATAAGGACTGCGATCACCTTGGGGGAGTGTTACTATCTCAACACTGGTGAGTCTTCTGATAGGTTTTCAATGCAGTTTTATTTTTGGAGTTGGTAAAAGTTATATGTGGTGGAAAATTAAAAAAGAAAGTACAGAAGAATGACAAGGAAAAGTGAGCGGCCCGCCCTGGCCCCCGCGTCCTGGGGCCTCCCCAGGGGCGGCCGTGGATGCCAGATGCACCGAGCTCCTGGCCAGGGCTCATGCATGGGCGAGCGCGCCCCACGTGTGTCCTGCGGCCGTTCTCGGGCCCACGTTGCATACCTGTGCTCGCTGTGGTAGCGGACAGTATTGCTGCTGTGCCCGGGTCACTCAGACTTGTGAGTGTGTGTGCATCCCTCTCCCGGCTTTGGCGGTCCCTCTCTCTTGAGGGCTGGAGCCTGATGCTCTCATGTGGCTGCTGTGCCCGGGTCACTCAGACTTGTGAGTGTGTGTGCGTCCCTCTCCCGGCTTTGGCGGTCCCTCTCTCTTGAGGGCTGGAGCCTGATGCTCTCATGTGGAGGACTGACCTTGACCTATGGGATTCTGCTTTGTCCTACGTGTGCAGAGAGTTGGACGCTGGGGATTCACATCTCCCAGGGGCAGCCCTTGGCCCTGCTCCCTCGCCTCGGTTGGAATATAGCTACCCCTCCAGTGTCCCCTACAGGAGTAGGCTCACTCCCTCCTGTGACTTGCCTTAGAGCACTGCCTGCTGGGCACCTGCCCCCCGACAGGAACCCTCATCTCAGGGAGGGCTGCCGCGGACCCCGCCTAAGGCAGGAACTTGGCACAGCGCCTTTCAGTTCATAAAGAATCTGCCCGCCTTTTATGACTGCATCAGGTTCCCTTGGTTCACTGTCTTGATCTGCCCTCGTTTATTTACTCAGTGGATAACCTCTGTGGGTGCTGACTCCACCTTTCTCACATGTGTGTGGGTATGTGTGAAGCCTTCCTAGAAGTAGCATGGCAGGCCAAAGGGTAACTGCGAAAGATGTTGTTACATTGCCCTCCCTGGAGGTTGCAACGGTTAACGCTCCCATCAACCCCAAAGATCTGGGAAAGACACAGGCAGAAACGGCTTTTGTTCAAGGGACAGAAGGCTGGGACACGGCCTGGCCACTCTCCGCTGGGGCCTCTAGGGGGCGCGCACACCATTGTCCACAGAAGGGAGGTCCCGGTTGCTGCAGAAGCGAAGACCACAGCCTGGATTTTCAGATGGAATATCGGGACGGATGTACTGTTTTCTCGTGAGGAAACTGAGGCACAGGGAAGAGAAGGGACTTTCTGTTTGTTCTGTTCACCTTGCACTGCCCAAGATGGTGACAGGAAGCACTTGTCACGCTGCTCACAGTCCACGCTGCATCTCGCCTCCTGGTCTTCTCCTACCATAGTCTCACCTGCGATTCCCAACCCACCTTGATCTCGACCTTGATCTCCCTGGTGTCCTGTCCCAGGCAGGCTGGAGGTGGGCAGTACAAGCTGCTGAGCGAATGGCTGAAGGATGAGTGTACGAAGGGATAACTGCAGATGCCACCCACGCCTGCCATGCAAAATGCTGCCCATGGTCAGGCCGGGCCTTCCTGCCACCCTGGGAATGTCTGGACTCACCTGAGGGCCTTGCCCCAATTCCCTTCTTTCTTCTCGACTTGTTGTGGTGCTTTTAATTTGCTATTTAATGTTGTAGTAAAGAAAAATTAAAAAGTTAAGTCATTAGCATGGATTTTATTGTTCATCTTTATATTGTGTGATGCCAATTTTACATGCGAAGTATTTCATACGCCGGAGTGACTCAATTTGTGTTACATGGTTTGTATGTGTGAATGTGTTTCCGTCTTACTGGCACGGCGGGCAGGCCACACAAGTCTCACTCCGCTGTTTTGGTGCCACCTTTGGGATGTGCACTAAAGGGAAGCCGGTGGCATCTGTCCACACTTACCTTGTCCTCGCCTTGGGCGCTCTGGAGTTCTGTGCTCACGGGACACGGCGAACACTGCACGCGTGTGAATGGGTGGCATGGGTCTCCCGTGCTCACGTACCCCACCATTGTCCCACCGGACGTCACCTGCAAAACACAAGTGTAAAGATGAGGTCGTTGATGTTTGTGTGGTGGTGAGGGCAGAGCGTTAGACCACACGAGGGCCTCTTCCAGGCATGGGCCTGCAGCCGCCCACATGTGTGTCCGTCAAACGGGCCCTGCAGAGACGCCCCCAGGGAGAGATCAACTGTGCCCTGGACAGAAGGTGCTGGGGCTTGGAGGAAGGAGCGGGACAGCAATAAAAACGTGGGAGTCACTGACATGTAGGTCCAGTGAATGTAGATATGTTGTTGCGTGTGCGGGAAGGAAGGCACTGACCTTCCAATGGAGAAGTAGGAAGCATCTGGACCTAAGTTGGACCCTCGCCAGCTCTGCCATTGACTAGCTCTGAGTAGGCGACTTAAACTCTCACCCACCCACTCACCTACCTGTCCACCCACCGATTCACTTAATCCCATCCATCCACCTGCCTATCCTCCCACCGTCCCACCCACCCATCTGTCCTTTATCTATCTGTCCGTCATCCATCTCTCCCTCCGTCCATCCCTCCGTCCACCCCTCCATCCATCCCTCCATCCATTTGTTCATTCAACAGGTATTTTTTGAAGTCTGCTAGGAACCAGACGCTGTGGCGACCACGTGGTAAACTTGGTCTCTGCCCTCAGAGTCCTTTCAGTAAGAGGAGGACGACTTACAAGGTGTTACGACAAGGTCGTACTTGTAAGGTGTCTGGCACGGGGCAGGAGGTCAGCATTTAGACCAGCACTAACTCTCCAAGGTTCTCCTCTGTATTTACTCTTTTGCTCCAAACTGCTGAGAAGTAAAACAGGCACGAATGGGATCCAAGCCATTTGTTTTTGGTGTTGAGAATGAAGAACAGAGGCCTGGTTTGCTTGCACCAGCCCAGGGTCTGCCAGGAAGGGGACAGGACAGAGAGGCCAGAGCCACAGAGCAGAGGCTGCTCAGGGGCCGGGGGCAGAGGGCCTGTCAGTGGGAGGCCAGGGTGCTGAGAGCCAGGACGACTGTGCCTGCTTACAGAGGGCCAGGTGCCCGCTGCTGCGTGGCAGGGCTGGGACCAGCCGGCTGAGGGTCCTCGCCCGGTCCTCCCCTCTGGCTCCCTCCTCGGGCCAGCTTTAGTGACATGGGGACTGGCCCTTCTCAGGTGCCTGCTGCTATGGGCTCTGACCTTGGGGACAGTAAACAAGTGTGGCAGAGCCTTGCGTAACCCTGTGAGCACAGGGCGGGGAAAGGGAAGGAAGGAGGCCTCCTGTGCGCGGGGTGCGAGCCCAGCAGCTTCAGCCGCCTCAGTGGCACTGTCGCCGCTTCACAGCTGGGGAGCTGCTGCCGGCCAAGCCCCTCCCCCGGGCTCCCGCACTGCGGCCCCTGCTCGCTCCCTTCCCAAACTGAGCCAATTGATCACCCCAGCAGTGCCATGACCGTAGAGGAAATGAGAGAAAGGAAGAAAGTCCCGACCCCGGCTGTCCGCCACCCATCTCTCTCTGGGCCACATCCACATCTTGGCCATGTGCAGATGTCACACTGGTCACCATAACTGGGAGTTAGTCACAGGGCTGCTTTTGGCCAAAAGTCCCTTCATGTCTTTTGCCCAAAAGTCCCTTGTGGCTACACCAGCTGTGCAGTGACAAGATTTTGAAATAACTGGGCTTTTTCCCTCATATTAGAAGCTATATATAGTTATTGCAAAAAACAATTGTTTTTAAAAAGAAAATTAATCACCTGTAAACCCACAGCCACCTGGCAGTTTAAATCCTTTCCATCATACCTATCCATTTATCCATCTACTTATTCCTTCAGTACATATTCATTCAGTACACTTACTATGCGCTCAATAAACAGCGAACAAACGTGCACCTGCTGAGATGGATGGACTCAGGGCCCGGGACTCAGGGCTCAGGGCTCAGGACTCAGGGCTCAGGGCTCAGGGCTCAGGATGAGGGCTTTGTCATCTATCCATTGACTTGCTCATGTGTCACGGTGTGGCTGTCTGCACTGGTAGGTCTCAACTCAGGCACCTCCTTCAACGTGTCTTGCTCACACTGGGGGTGAGGAAGGGTGGCTCCACACTGCAAATCTCTTATCTGCCAAACCCACCCAGGCTCAAACCCACATCCGGCCCAGAGCAGACACCCAGCTGCCAGGGTGAGTCTGGCATGGTTGCCTGCTAGGTGACAGGGCCAGACTGCCCCTCTCTGGGCCCCGATTGAGGGGCCCTGGGTTCCCCGTCCTGGGGCCTTGTCTACTTTGCCTGTGGAGGAACACAGCTCCTCAGCTGTTCCTGCTTCTGTGGCCGAGCCCCTCTGCAGCCTGCCGTGGCTGGCCTTTTCATGTGTGCACAGAACCCCAGCTTGCTGTCTGGTCCCAGCAGGGTGTGTGTGGGGAGGGCAGCCAGCCTGATGGACCAAGGCTCCCCAGTGGACATCAGAAGGCAGGAGGACAGGAGACTGAGCCTGCTGGGCCCAGGCTGATGTGAAAGGAGGTCAGGAAAAGGGGCTGCGGTATGTGGTGCAAAGAGGAGGAATGGATGCGAATGTTGTCACAGCCTGGCCACCCCGATCCCCATGGCAACTTTCTCAGGGGAGCATTGCGGTCCTTCACTTCACAGATGCAGAAGCAGAGCTGGAATTCGAACATGTCCCCAGCAATATGGTTTCCTCCCTCCAGGCTGGGTGTTCTTCTGGACTCCCAGGGTCCCACCCGCTGCATAGTCTGGAAGAATGAATGAATGAATGAATGAATAATGAATGGGCCATCTCTGGGTCCGTCTGCCTGTGCTGCAGCAGAAAGGCACCTGGTCTGGGAGCAGGTGGACACTGGAGCTGGAGCCTGGTCTCTATGGCCCTGGCCATATTCCTTCTCTTCTATGGAGTATCGGATTCCTCATGTGTCAAGTGGGCATGATGAGGACTTCCTGGGGAACCGGGGGGATTAATTGAGCTTCCTTGAGGGCACCGAGCACACTGGTTGGCACCATAGATGCTGTTGGCCTGGTCCTCTCAGTCTCCTCACTGCCAGGTATGCTCTCCACAGCCTGATCCAGCTCTAGGCCTGACAAAGAATTCACGGCCCCCTGGGGGGCTCCCAGCCTGGTGCATGGATGCAGAGGGGCTTAAGTGTAAAGGAGACACAGAGCCTGCCCCAAGTGCCTGGGAGGGACCCAGGCACAAGCAAGGCCAGGTGGGAGCTCCCTTACCAGAGGGGCAGTTCCCCCCCAGACCAAAGTTCCGGAAACCAGCAACCAACGTCCCGCAACACGTACCCACACACACATGTGCAGATGTACACACATACAGCACATGTGCATGCACCCTCCACAGGCACGCATTTATATATGTGCACACAGATGCACACGCACACACAGAAACATAAACAGACATAAATACCCCACACAAACACGAGTACGCAGATACACAAACACATACTCACATGTGTACAAGCACATGCACGTGTCTGCAAGCATGCACACATACATGCAGACACACCTATATGCACACATGCACATTCATACATACACCATATACACACACACACAGACACACTCACATGCCTATACTCACAGATACATACATGCACACATGCACGCACGGACACACACACGCACTTACATACACTTCTCTGTCCCCTGCTGCTCACTCTTCTGCTCTGCACTTATCCCCACTTACCTTATTTTATGCATTTATCAGGGACTCTGGGTTCAGAGCCTGATTTGGCCAGCTACTAGCTGTGTGACCCTGGGCAGCTATTACACTTTCCTGTGTCTCAGTCTCCCATCTGCAGAGCGGTTCTGTGACCATCAAGTGACTTCATACAAACAGAACACTTAGAATGACCCCTGGCACATTATTCTTAACGCCCCATCTCACTTGGTGCCCAGGTCCCTCGTGGGATTGCCCTCGTGTGAGGAGGGGCCTGTCAGCTGGCTCTCTGCTGCACTCTCCCCCAAAGCTGTGACCGACACATAGTAGATGTGCAGCTAGTAAGGTGGATGAACAAGCAGCCCCTGGCAGCCAGCCTGGGCTTGAATTCAGTGTGGGAGAGCCCAGGTGCCCCTGGACCCCTTCCCTCCAAAGTAGCAGGAAATCAAACCTGGCTCAGGCCAGGAGGGTGGACACATAGGGCCCAAGGCCAGGCCAGACCCTGGGAAACCGGTTTGGAAGGTTCCTCTTCTTCTGGGTACCCATGGGATGGACGATGGATGGGATGGATGGGCCCGGAAGGATCTGCTGTACTGCTGGGATGGGGGATGGGGTGCATCCTGAAAATTCTTGAAAGCAGACCCCCACAGCCCTCACCCAGTCCTCTTTCCCACCCCTTTGCTCCAGCGAGGGGCCAGGCCTCCTGGGACAGGTGACCTCCCTGGGGATTAGCCAGGCACCTTCTCTTGGCCTCCGGGCCTTCATGGCCTGTCCAGACCATGTTAACCACATGCAGACCAACCAGGAGCCAGGGCCAGAGGACTGCTCAGTTGTGGCTCATGAGGAAGAGGGTGGTGAGCTGGGCTCTGGGCTCAAGAATCCCCGGCTCAGACCCCAGCGTCCCACTTTCTTGCTAAGTGACTGGGTGAGTGACTTGGCTTCTTGACCGGTCAAGTAGAGTAAGCTTGTCCTTCTGTTTTGTGAGCAGGGATTTGCAGTTGTACAAACATCGATCAGTTCCTGCTACGTGCCAATGCTGCACACAGCTCTAGGGCTGAATGTGACATGGGTTGGGCCAGCTTGTTCCTAACCATCCACTTATTCTCAGTCCCTCTGGGGCCTCACCTTTGTCCTGGGCTCTCCTAGCTCCAGGCTGTGGATCAGCATGGGCGTAGGGCCTCTGACCCTCCATGTATCATCTGCCTTTGCTGACAGCTGCCCAGATGGCCCCATCCTTGTCTGTCTCTGGGCATTGTTCCATGCAGGGAATGGCTGTGTCCAACAGCAAGGCCCCTGTGGGTCTGTCCACTGCTGTGTCACTCTCGGGACCACGGTGGCATGTGCTCTGTCACATTCTGAGATGCCTGGCATGAAGGTGCAGGAAAGGCGGTTCTGGTCCCCTCTGCTCTGTTTCCCCAAACTTTCCTGGGGTTCCATCAACCCCACTCCACCCTCACAAGGGATGTGGCCTGGGAAGGGGGCAGAATGGCCTTCTCAGGGAGCCACCAGAGTCTGTCTTCCTCCGTCCCATCATGGCTGTCAAGGTGGGCCCTGGGTGACAGGCACATCACCTCCAGAGCCTGGATTTTTGAAGCAGCCCAGATTTGGCTCTTCTGTCCTCAGCGAACTACACTGTCATCCCTTCCCTGGGCCAGAAGTTTTGAACACTCACCGTGCTGTGGCCAGACATGGGAGGCTTGTGGGGGAAGGCTGTCTGCGGGAAAGCCACAATGGTTCCTGGCTCAAGAATATCAGCCCACTCAGAGCAACAGCCCTGACGTGGCCAGAGAGACAAGAATGAAGCCACGGAGTGAGACAGCACGGCTCTGCTCTCCAGTGGCCGTATGCTGCGCGAGGGCGGCCGTGCTCCTGTTGGGGTGGGGAAGGGCTCTGGCTGCGGATGCGCGCGGGGTGGAAACGGGCTGAACCCTTGACGTGGGCAGTGTCTGGACAACGAAGGGTTTGGCTGCAGAATCAGCAGGCAGGGTGCTCGGGAGACAAGGAGGTCCCAAGTTAAGCAGCAGGAAACATTTGATGACACTGATGGCTTTCTATGAAATGACCACAGTAAAGGAACAGAATAAATACTAGCAAATACACCTTCAGAAACCTTTTCTAAAACAGAACGATTTGAAACTATGTATTGAAAGAACACACCATGTATTTGAGAAAATTGACCCAGAATAACCAACCTCAAGACATGTTCTAGTAAAATTACCAATGTTAAAAAAAGAAAAGAAAAGAAAAATCCTTAGGGAATCCAGGTGAAAAGAGCAAGGGACTTCTAAGAAAATGAAAATTAGATTGTCTTCAGACTTTTCAGCAGCAACTCTTCCTTCCAGAAGAGAAAGGAGAAACATATTTAAAAACACTCAAGAAAGAATTTGAGAACTGCTGTGGTTGACTGACCTGTGTCCCCCAGAGCCCATATAGTTGGAAGCCTGACCCCCACTGTGACTGTTAAGAGGGTGGGAAATCCTATTATGGTAATTAAAGTGGGGCCTCGAAGAGGTGATTAGATTCATAGGGCCGTGCTGCAGTGAATGGATTAAAACTGGTGGTCGGGGTGTGGTTCTGGGGCTTTAAAAGAAGA
>NW_007732095.1:106265-116361 GCF_000696425.1 Galeopterus variegatus | reverse complement strand
TGCTGCAGTGAATGGATTAAAACTGGTGGTCGGGGTGTGGTTCTGGGGCTTTAAAAGAAGAACCCATGAGAGGTAAGTCTCTGCTCCACCATTTTTTGCCATGTGAGACCCCTGGGTCACTGTCACCACCACCAAGACCCTCAACAGATGTGTTCCCTGGATTTGGACTTCCCAGCCTCTGAAACTGTAAGCAATACATTTTGTTTTGTTATAAATCTCCAGTTCCAGGTCTTTTGCTATAAGCAACAGAAATGGACTAATACAAGAACCAAATACTGAACATCCAGAAAAACAAACTTTCAAGTATAAAAGGCACATACCAACAACAGCCCTAAAAACCTCAAGACGTGTGATTCCCAGGGCGTGCGGGTCCCCAAGATTCCACCAGAGAATGACCTTCAGGCAACCAGGGAAAGTCATTAATAAAAGCTTTAAGTGTGGACTCAGGCTAAGTGACGGCTAAGAAGGACAGAGTGTGGTATGTGGTGGCTGCGCCCTCTGGCAATGTAGATGGAGGTGAGATGTAAAAAATGCACCCACATTTTTTATGTAGAGGATTTTTATATTTTATATTTTTATATTTTATAGAGAGGATTTTATATCCTCTACATTTTTATAGAGGATGGAAGGAACATATGAAAAAAAATTTAATTGTTTTCAGTAATCCTATTTTTGGTGGTAGTTCTGGCATTGTTATTCCAAGACTGTTGCATGTGTAATGTGGAATACGGCAGATGAAAAACTGCGATACTGTGATGGGATTATTATTCCGTGTGTCCTGAGAACAGAACACAAGTGTGGAAGAAAGGAGACAGGAGATATAACACAGAGAGGTCAAGTCAAAACGCTAGTCCTGAGTTTTAGCTGGACTCATGAGGCACTTTATATTTAAAAAACATATTGGCCTATTTACTAGTTCTGTCCACTGTAAAGGCCTTTAAAAAAAAAGAAACATTTAAGAATGAACATAAACTCAAAGACCTACATCCGCCCTGGATTTTGAGTGAATACCATGGATGTAACGTGAATGCTTCCACCTACATGCTTCGAACTCACCAGTGGAAATATATAGCCTACTCTGATGGTGCTTCAGTATTGCCTCAACTCTTTGGTAAATTTGTTGATTTTTTTTTTTGGTGTAATATTATGTATAATAAACTGACCTACATAGTGTTGCTCAAGCGATCCAATAATCACTTTTAAATAAATGCATATCTGCTGCTTCTCATGCTGGGACAATCTATAAAAGGTTGCCCACGTGAGGAGCAGTTTCTTTGCTAATCAGCACCTGTATTTTAGAGAAAGTGCCCTAAGCTAAGGCTTTTGCTTTGGGTCTCATGATTGAAACCACTGTTTTCTTTGATCAGGGTATCTTTTAATACTCATAGTTATCCTTCCCAATCAGCAGTCAACAACTTCTCATCGTACCTCGGTTTTACCTGATATGAAGGATTAATGCCTGTCTGTTACGGAGCCTCACATTCTATATATGTTATTTAGTGTTCACCACAACCCTAAAAGACAGTGCCATTATTTTCATTTTACAGAGAAGGAAACTAGGGGTCAGAGAAATTCTAATATTTGTGCAAGGTCTCACAGCTAAGAAGTAGCAGAATTGAGATTTCACACCAGTATGGTGCTGGCCAGTTAGCTCAGTTGGTTAGAGCGTAGTGTTATAACACCAAGGTCAAGAGTTCAGATCCCTGTACAGGCCAGCCAAAAAAAAAAAGAAAGAAAGAAAGACCAACTCAGTAGCAATGAGCGTTCCTAGAATGCACACTGTGGTCTTCAAATACAATTTCCTACAAAAATAAATCAGGGCTTTTTGGAGAAGTGGCTGATTCCAGGTCTGGGGCAGGAAACGCACAGAACAAGCAGAGAGGCAGGGAGCATCCTGACAGACCTGATTACAGGGAAGTTGTCAAAGGCCACCAGGGTCATGCTAAAGCTCCCCGGAAGGAACTGAAGAGGCAATCACCGGCCATAGATAGGACAATTTGAGCTTGAAAAAGGATAGTCCATGCGATTGATGGAAACTTTCAAATATGTTTAAATCTATGAGTTTGTAGTATATTGAACAAAAAGTCCTTAACTGGTCACCTGTGGAAGATGGAGAGGAACTGATTCTTTATCCCCAAACTGGTAAAGACAGGCACGAGTATTTCAGTCCCCTTTCTCATGCGAACAGTACCACTGGGTAAGCAAACAGAAGATGCGAGGAAGCAGCTTTTATAAAGGCATGCCAAAGAATAAATGAAAAAGAAACACCAGAAGCAGAATCTCATCCTCTGGGCAATGAGCCTCAGTGGCTACTGAGACCGCCAGGAGAGAGATAAGCAGACATTCCCGTGCCCCGGTGCGGGATCACGAGACCACCTTTGGACTCGCCACAGGACTCGGGGTGAGCCCGCGGGAGCTTCTGAGCCCGGCTGCCCGTTTGCAGGGGCTGCGGAGATGCTCAGCTGCACCAGGGGCGTGCAGGCGACCATGCAGGTGACCAGGCACAGGCTGCAGGACTGGAGGCAGGGAAAAGAGAGCAAGGGAGAGCCTGAAAGGACAGGATTTCACTACAGTGTCTAGAGAAGGAGAATCGGGTGATAAAACTATAAAACACACCCTGCAATGGGGCTATTCCTGTAAAAGTCGGGACGGTGGTTACTTAAGGGCAGGCAGGGCTATAATTGTGCTGTGTATGACGGCGGGTTCCAAGAGGGACAACGGCCTCTTTCTCAGCCTGGAGAGTGGTTGAAGGGGTTACTTTATGAAAACTCACTAAGCCACACATATGCCTGCTGTGTTTCTCTGGAGCTGGGTTTTATTTTACTGTACCAGGTGAACAAATCGAAGAATGATTTGCAAGGTGGTAGGAGCTGTTCCGCTGGGGAGAGAGGGCTGGTGCAGTAACCACCACCATGAATTACTCCTCTGGCCTTTGATCGGGTTTTCTGATGTTCTTGGTGGCAGGTAAAGAACATCAAAAAACCCGATTAAAAGCCAGTGGAGTAATTAATGACAGATAGTGGGCAGGGATGGCTTCCCGGAGGAAGTGGGATTGAAGCAGGCTTTGCAGAGTGGGTGGGGTTTGGTGCAGGCTTGACAATGACACTTGACATTTGTGCTGGATCATCCTCTCTGGTGGGGCTGTCCTGTGCACTGCAGGGGGTTGAGCAGCATCCCTGGCCTCAACCCACTTGGTGCCAATAGCACCCCCCCCAGTGTGACAACCAAAAATGTTTCCAGAAANACGGCAGATGAAAAACTGCGATACTGTGATGGGATTATTATTCCGTGTGTCCTGAGAACAGAACACAAGTGTGGAAGAAAGGAGACAGGAGATATAACACAGAGAGGTCAAGTCAAAACGCTAGTCCTGAGTTTTAGCTGGACTCATGAGGCACTTTATATTTAAAAAACATATTGGCCTATTTACTAGTTCTGTCCACTGTAAAGGCCTTAAAAAAAAAGAAAGAAAGAAAGACCAACTCAGTAGCAATGAGCGTTCCTAGAATGCACACTGTGGTCTTCAAATACAATTTCCTACAAAAATAAATCAGGGCTTTTTGGAGAAGTGGCTGATTCCAGGTCTGGGGCAGGAAACGCACAGAACAAGCAGAGAGGCAGGGAGCATCCTGACAGACCTGATTACAGGGAAGTTGTCAAAGGCCACCAGGGTCATGCTAAAGCTCCCCGGAAGGAACTGAAGAGGCAATCACCGGCCATAGATAGGACAATTTGAGCTTGAAAAAGGATAGTCCATGCGATTGATGGAAACTTTCAAATATGTTTAAATCTATGAGTTTGTAGTATATTGAACAAAAAGTCCTTAACTGGTCACCTGTGGAAGATGGAGAGGAACTGATTCTTTATCCCCAAACTGGTAAAGACAGGCACGAGTATTTCAGTCCCCTTTCTCATGCGAACAGTACCACTGGGTAAGCAAACAGAAGATGCGAGGAAGCAGCTTTTATAAAGGCATGCCAAAGAATAAATGAAAAAGAAACACCAGAAGCAGAATCTCATCCTCTGGGCAATGAGCCTCAGTGGCTACTGAGACCGCCAGGAGAGAGATAAGCAGACATTCCCGTGCCCTGGTGCGGGATCACGAGACCACCTTTGGACTCGCCACAGGACTCGGGGTGAGCCCGCGGGAGCTTCTGAGCCCGGCTGCCCGTTTGCAGGGGCTGCGGAGATGCTCAGCTGCACCAGGGGCGTGCAGGCGACCATGCAGGTGACCAGGCACAGGCTGCAGGACTGGAGGCAGGGAAAAGAGAGCAAGGGAGAGCCTGAAAGGACAGGATTTCACTACAGTGTCTAGAGAAGGAGAATCGGGTGATAAAACTATAAAACACACCCTGCAATGGGGCTATTCCTGTAAAAGTCGGGACGGTGGTTACTTAAGGGCAGGCAGGGCTATAATTGTGCTGTGTATGACGGCGGGTTCCAAGAGGGACAACGGCCTCTTTCTCAGCCTGGAGAGTGGTTGAAGGGGTTACTTTATGAAAACTCACTAAGCCACACATATGCCTGCTGTGTTTCTCTGGAGCTGGGTTTTATTTTACTGTACCAGGTGAACAAATCGAAGAATGATTTGCAAGGTGGTAGGAGCTGTTCCGCTGGGGAGAGAGGGCTGGTGCAGTAACCACCACCATGAATTACTCCTCTGGCCTTTGATCGGGTTTTCTGATGTTCTTGGTGGCAGGTAAAGAACATCAAAAAACCCGATTAAAAGCCAGTGGAGTAATTAATGACAGATAGTGGGCAGGGATGGCTTCCCGGAGGAAGTGGGATTGAAGCAGGCTTTGCAGAGTGGGTGGGGTTTGGTGCAGGCTTGACAATGACACTTGACATTTGTGCTGGATCATCCTCGCTGGTGGGGCTGTCCTGTGCACTGCAGGGGGTTGAGCAGCATCCCTGGCTTCAACCCACTTGGTGCCAATAGCACCCCCCCCAGTGTGACAACCAAAAATGTTTCCAGAAATTACCAAATGTCCCAGGAACCAATTCCCCCCAGCTGAGAACTACAGGTTTAGAGAACCCTAAACAGATTAGAAATGAAGAAAAAGCCCAAAACATCTTGGGGGGGTCTCTACTTGTAGGGGCTCCTTCCTTTTCTTTAGGCATTGGCCCATGAGAGACCAGCCTGGCCACTGGCTCAGGTCCCCACGGGAGTCCACTTCCTGCCCAGCGTGTTCCTGGTCCTTGTCCCCTGACTGTGGGCCTGCCTGCAGTCTAGGCTGGAGCCCTCTCATCGAGAGGACCCGTGTCCCCGGCTGCACCCAGGCCGGGATGCAGGATGGTCACAGACCATCTGGTGTCAGAACACGTGACCCCTCCCTCCCCAGACCAAGGAGGAACGTGGGACCGGGGAGGGAAGTGCCCTGCCCACAGTCACACGGAGGGGAGAAGAAACATCTGACCCTAGACCGCCACAGGATCCCGCAAGCCCTCTACATGACAGCAGGGCAGACACGGCATCAGCGCCAGAAGGGCCCTCAGAACACCCAACTTAAACCCCTCATGTCACTGTGGGGATATTGAAGACCCAGGTTGCTGGGGGGTGGGGGGTGTCTTGGCTAGTTACAGACAGAGCCAGACCAGAACTCACATGTTCTGACTCCCAAGGGAGGTGGGACTCTTGTTTGAGCGTGTCATTATTAAGCACCTACTGTATTCTGAGAACTTTCTTTCATATGTCATTCGTTAGTACCTCCTGCACTGTCTACACCACTTTACCCCAGAAGGTGGTTTCCAGGTAGGGGCAGAAACTGGAGGGGTGAGTGACTAGGACCTAGTCTGTGTCCTTGAGCATGGGGACAGAGCCAGCCAGAGTGTGGCAGGAAGCATGTAGTGGGGTGCTGGAGCAGCAGAGGCATGGCCACTACAGTCAGGACCCTTGTCACTCTCACCCACTGAGAAGTGAGGGAGGCCCCCCATGGTCAAGACCAGGGAGAACCGTGTTTGTGGGGCCCTGAGCTCATCTGTGGGCGTCAGGGGCTACTTGGCTACAGGACATAGCGGGGAAGGTCGAGCTCCTGGCTCCCCATCCGAGCTCCACTTGTATTTCCTGAGATTTTGTTTGAAACAAAGAATCCTGTTTGTTTAGAAAATATTCTTACACCAGGAGCTGGGGCTGGACGCTGCCTTCTGGGATTCCCTGCAGCCCCTGGAGGCCTCACAGACCCTGCAGTGCCCTCCAGCCTTGCCCCTTCCACACACCAAGAGGTGGCCCGCAGTGTGCCCTGGTTAATGGGGCCTGACATCTGAGGAGCCATCCCTGGAGGCAGCTCCAACCCTTTAGAGAGAAAAGAAAGCCCACAGGCCCTGTTTCCGGGGGAGCTGGCCAAGGGCTGCTCTGTGCTGTTCTGTGCCAGGCCAGCGAGGTGCTCCCAGGGGACAGGCGGGCCTCCGACCTGCAGGTTCTGCACAAAGCGAGGAAGTGTGATGTCACCAGAGGGAGGTAAGCAGAAAGACACTTCCTCTTTTGCTTCCACGGGGCTCCTGCCTGATCCAGAAGGTTCTCAAACTAGTTTCCTTCCCAGCCTGGACAGGGGCTTAGGTGGCTCTTCTGGAGTCGGCCCCCTTGTGGGGAGGAAAGGGTTAAAAACAAACAGGTGAGAGGACAGTGCTAAATTCCCAGAGGTGAGCTGGGAGGGGTGCTGAGGACCGACCCCCCAACTTTACAGATGAGGAAACTGAGTTCCAGAGGGTTTACATGACTCCTGAACAGATGACTCATTGACACGGTGCACAAGACAATCCTCACACCGTGGCTTCAGAGGATGAGAGAGCTCAGCTTACTCCCAAATTGCTTCCTCGCTGTGCTGTTGCAGAAGCCTGAGTTTCCTCCACTAAGTGCTGCTCCTTCGGGGTGGCTGTGCCGGACAGGAAGGACCCCGAAGTCAGGAGGCCTTCGGTTTGGCCTGGCTCCCTACCTAGGCGAGCCATTTCATCTCGGACTCAGCCTGTAGAATGGGGTGCCAATCCCTCCCTCACAGCGCTGCTGTGGGAACTGGGACAGTAGTCTCTGACATTAAACAGCAAGCTGTTCTGTTCTCTCACCTGTCACTCGCTGCTCAGCGCGGACTATGTCACCTCTGGTCCCCACAACGTGTGTGGGGATTTCCCCAACAACAAGCGATTCTTTTCTCCATTGAACACAACTGGGTGTCCTCCAATCCTATGCAATTCTGAGGTAACTTCTAATTCCAACCTGTGTGGCTTTTTTTTTTTTTTTTTTTTGGCAGCTGGTTGGTACAGGGATCAAACCCTGGACCTTGGTGTTATCAGCACCACGCTCTGACCAACTGAGCTAACCGGCCAGGACTAATCCTATTCAATTCTGACACTCTCTACCTAGAGACAGTGTCAGGTCCCACAGGTTGAGGGCTCAGTCCCACAAGACCGCCACAACTTCAGGGGCCAATTGCAAGCCCCAGGTTGTGACCCATGCTTCTGACCAACGGGCTGTAAACCGGGATTCCCATGACCCCGTCCTCCAGTTTGATTAATTTGCTAGAGCAGCTCACAGAGCTCAGGGAAACTCTCTACTTACATTAACCCACTCATTATAAAAGATGTGATGAAAGATCTAGATGAACACAGATGGAAGAGACGCAAGGGCAAGGTAAGGGGGAGGCATGGGCTTCCAGGCCCTCTCCTGTGGGAGACCCTCCCAGGAACTTCCATGTGTTCAGTTATTTGGAAGCTCCCCGAACCCAGTCCTTTTGGGTTTTTAAGAGGCTTTATTATGTAGTGTGACTGATCCCATCATTGGCCATAGGTGAGCAGCTCAACCTTCAACCCCCTCTCCTCTTCCTGGCGGTTGGAGGTGGGACTGAAAGTTCCTACCCTCTAATCACTTGGTTGTTTCCCCTGGCAACAAACCCCCATACCTGAGGCTATCCAGGAGCCCTCAGCCACAGTCATTGCATTGGCATACAAAAGACACTTTTGTCACTCCAGAAATTCCAAGGGGTTTTAGGAGCTGTATGCCAGGAGCCGGGGGCAGAGACCAAATATGTTTTTCTTATTATATCATAATATCACACATTATATGTAAAGATCCCAGCTTGGAGCCTGGCTCAGAATAAGTGCTAAGTATTGATTTTAATAACATGGAGGTGAGGATTATAACTTCTGAAGCCGCTGAGACTAGATTAGGCAACATATAATAGAAAACCTTTTATCTGCTTAAGCCAGATAAAAGTTTGTTTCTCTCTCACATTAAAAATCTGGAACTACACAGTCCATGGCTGGTGTAGAGCTCCATGGTCATCACAGACCCAGCACCTTCTATCTTTCTGCTCTGCCAGCCTCATCACCTCGTGATGCAAAATGGCTACTGGAGATCCAGCCATTACGTTCCAACTCCAGGAAGCAGGAAGGATGAAGAAGGAGGGTAGAGCATAAGAACTTTCCTGGAAGCCTTGTCCATGGGCTCCTAACTCACCCTATATTCCAGAAAGTCTGGGAAGTGGCACCGTTTTAGGTCGGTGCACTGCTTTCTCAATAACAGAAGCGTTCTGTTAATAGGGAAGAAGGGGAAACAGATATTACTTAGGAGACCAGAAGTGTCTGGCAAACTTTCTTCCCAGAGTGGTTTTGGAAAATAAATAATATCATTGTCACCAAGGTGCTTATTAACTGTAATCATTAGACAAGAAAGGAGCTATTATCTGGGTATGGGAAAAAATAAAATTAAAATTGATTTTGCAAAATAACCCTAACAAAATAGTTTGCAAGTGGCCCAGAATAGTGTCAGGGTGAGAGTGTTAGAGTCTGGTCTCGGTTCCATGACCATGACCTCTCACAGCTTCTGCTTCCGTCTGTTCAGTGGAAACCGCGGTGCAGCAGGAACTGATGCCCCACCCATCCCTGTGACATTGATCAATCCCACTACTGCCAGCCCTGGGTGTTATAACAAGGTCAAGGGTTCAGATCCCCATAGTGGCCAGCTGCCAAAAAAGATTGCTCTCCAGCAGCCCTCGGAGGACAGAATGTGTGTCCCAGGGAGTTATGCCCCAGGAGCAGCTCTGTGCCGCAGCTGACCCAGGGTCAATGCAGGACAAGGATAAATGCGACAGCGCAGCCCTCGGAGGACAGAATGTGTGTCCCAGGGAGTTATGCCCCAGGAGCAGCTCTGTGCCACAGCTGACCCAGGGTCAATGCAGGACAAGGATAAATGCGACAGATCCCTCACCCCTCGGGTGGGACAGCCCTGAGGCCAGCTCTGCACCATCTTTCTTAGAGCGCCCATGGACTGAGCCTTACTTGCTCACAGTGGAGATCTGCTTGTGAACTAAGGTGACCGGCTGTCCTGGTTTGCCTAGGGTTGTCTCAGTTTTAGCACCAGAAGTCCCACGTCCCAGGAAACTCTTCAGTCTGGGTGAAGGAGGGTGGCTGGTCACCTTATCCTGACACCCCCTCCATTGGTTCCCTTCCCTGCGCTCTTCCCCACTGCTGCTCCCAAGGGTCACCTTCCAAATAAACAGCGAACACTTGGGATCCTGTCGTGGGGTGGGCTTCTGGGGGACCAGTCTAAGACAGGTGACCTCTGCCTGGCCTGTTTCAAGGGTGTATTAGGGTCAAGTGAGCTCACAATGTATCTGAACACGCATGATAAAGAATGAAGCATTATAGCACGCCTGTCAGCGTCTTTGTCGTTGTCAGAGCTGTGTCCATGGGTAGGACACGGGATAGGCATGTCTTGAAGGGGAGTTGAGGGGAAAGAGGGAGACAGCAGGACCATCTTTGGGGAGATCCGAGCCTGGTAGGGATGCTGGGCATCCAGGGGCAGCGTGTGGGGACCGTGCCGGGGTGCTGGGACATCCTCAGAGAAGAGGAAGCCCCAGAGCATGCATTGGTGTAGCTTTGACGACCCGTCAGCGTCCCTGCAGTGGGAAGGCGAGCTCAGCTTTCAGGTTCCACTTTTCTACTTAGGGACTCTCTGGTGCACAGGTTTTCAGGCAGGGCAGGGGTCACAACCTCACCCCAGGACACACTGATGGAGTCCAGTGCCTTTTGTTCACCTGCCCCCCACCCCATGACAGTGGTGACAATTGGACAGTTTCCAGTTTTCACAACTACAGGATCGTGG